>NW_028297098.1:3651998-3951998 GCF_055798465.1 Pogonomyrmex barbatus
CGATGCATGATGCACGATGCACGATGCATGGTGCACGCCATGCGGCACGATGCACGCACGATGCTCGCCCGACTCGGCCCGACATTTCGACGCCCTCGATTTCTATTCGATTTACATCGGCGGGTTGAACCGGAGCCCCAAAAAAGACTCGCGTCCGCGACTGTCCGATCGGAACCATCTCTGACAACGGCCGGTTATTGACAACGCGGCCGGCCCCCTGGTCCTTCTCTCCGCCCCGATGAAAAATTTATATTTCATTTATATTCGAAATAAAAGGGGCTACAATAAGCTGATGATATATATATATATATATATATATATATATATACATAAAACAATATTTGTCACGCATACCTTCGCCGGAGATAAAAAATTTCCGATCTTATCACGCGAGTCTACGATTCAAAAATTTAAATAGCTACGTCGGTGATTGTGTAACTTCTAAGAATACATCGCCTGATCGAAAATGCTTGATATCTTGAAATTCTGTGAGTACGAACGGTGCCGGTAATACGATTCGATCGGAGAAACCTGGTGAGATCGAGTCGGTGCAAAACAACGACGCAAAGGCAGAAGATGTATCTGAGGATCAGTAATTACACGAGGTGGGCTCTTAATGGTCGACCACCGTTTATCTAGCATCACTCGTCTCCCCGATTGAATCGGATATGTCGCGGATAGGTTTCGAGAAGCCGCGATGACGAAATGACTTCGATACACCGAACGCTAAACGTATCTGCGCGAGTTATCTCGGAAAAAGCGATTGTTTTTGCGCCCGGACATAACAGGTGCGATGCTCCCGTTATTTCCGCGATTCTCACCGCAAAGACGAATCTTTGCTCGCAGCTTTATCGCTGCACGTATCGAGTAATTATAGCCGGTCATCGATACGTTCGACTTTATAACTGTAAATATGATTGCAGCTCGCGTAGTCCAGAAAGACCAAGTTCGACTTTTTTTGTTTTCGACTTCGGGCAAACAATAAGTAGAGCTTGACTCAGTGTTTCACGCTGATTGTTGTACTACCTCAGAAACCATTGCAATTAAAACAAAATAAATTGTCAAAATAAAGGTAACCGAGTATGTCCGGGAATACAATTCGTTCTATTGCGGTATTTTGACTAATTTTCATACCCCGCAACGATTAAGAGCGAAGAGCAAAAAGGTACTGCCATCGAATTGGCGTAAATGAGAGAATCGATGATTTGTGCAGACGACTCTTGACAGAGTTTTCTTCGTCGAACAAAATCACTGTCGTCGAAACATGACAATGCAGCTTTCTAGTCATGCAAGTCGATGCACTTGTCCTAATTCACGGCTTCTCTCCCAAAACCGTTCAAGCGATTAGTATTGGCTTGATTGTTTTTTTATTTATTCTTCATTTGTAACTCGGAGAACTCTCTCTCTACTTTTCACTTATTTTTCTATTTAATTACTACGTATTACATTATTATTAAGTTAATGTTATTAAATATGTATTACATTGTGGTAAAATTATAATTATTTGGAAAGTATAATTATAAAGTGAAGTTATTAATTATAACATTGCAGTTTAATCAGAAAAAAATTACTTCTTTAAATACAAAATTTAAATTCTTGAAAAAAATATCAATACAAAAGTATTAACACTTAAAACTTTTGTATTGATAGAAAAAATAAAGACATATTTTTATAAATCTTTTATAAATAATTTAATTGATATAAAATTACTTAAAATTAATTGATATAAAAATCAATGTAATATTGTAATATTGTGAACAATGTCGACTATTTCATGACCATCTATAAATGCGTTATGAGAAGCTTTCAATAAAATATAAAAGATTTTTACAAATTCATTGATAATCTTATTATCCCATAACGCCATTGACTTTCCTCTAATCTGGTATTTGTATCCTGAACCTTTGGCAATATTATGCTATGCATGGACAGTGCATCTGTCACAATGTACCTGACTATAGACGATAAATAGGCCTAATGATGGTTCTACCGTTAGGTTGACCAGGTATTATCCGCAATTTTCACACCATCCTTTCATTCCTAAAGAACGACATATCGACGCGTTGCCACTTTATTATAATATCCTAACATGGATAGAATATATATATATATATATATATATATGTGTGCATAAACTTTATATTATTCTATAATCAATAATAATGTACATTCACTAAGGACATTTTTAGTATCGTTAGATAAAAAATAATAAACTTTTAACTTTAATTTCTTTAAACTTTCATTTAAAATTGACGAATATTTGTTTTATATTTTATCGGTACTTATTTTACATTAAAATGTTAAATATTTAAATACTTTTATTTTTCTCATCAACATTTAATTTTTAGATTAAAATTATTTTTATTACTAATAATTATAGTTTATTTATAATATATAGTGTTATTTCTTCATTCAAATTTGTGTTTTATTTTATGTTCTCATATATTCTCAGATATACAATATTCACTTTTTTAGGTACAACTATTTTTTATACTTAGGGACAGACGAAAAACAATGTTAAAAAAATAAGGATTAAATTCCAAAAATATTTAATAAAATTTTATAAATATCCATTATAAACAATATCTAAAATTTAAAAGTTAGATCCTTTTGTTTTAATTGGTCTCTGATTTAACGAGCCATATTTTAATCGAGTTTTTTTAATGAAACACTCGGATAATATGATGCTATAACTTTTCTTACATCATAATTATATATCTTTTAAACAAATAAACATATAATAAACATTTATATACAATATATATTTATTCAATTCATAACCATACTAAAATATATTAATTTTGCACATGTTTCTGGATAAATTGACCATTATTTGATATAGAATCTGATCTCACAGGATTAAAAGAAAGTCTATTATACTTAAGAAATTTTTAAAAGAAAAATCCTTAGATTTTCCTTATAGATTTTTTTTATTGGATTTTTCTTCCTTGAAGTCTTGTTTTTCTATGAAAGATAAATATCTTTATTTTAAAAGTTTTTTTATGCATCAAGAATGTCATTCATGCATTTAAAAAAACAGAAATTCGTAGATTAATGATATCTTATGTTATGCTCATTATATAGCATTGACATTTTTATAAATAAATTTAGATAATGGAATGAAACATTTTGATATAAGTACTAACAGCTATCAACGAATTCCATCAGCAAAACCATACATATTTGGAATGCATAAAATGATTTCTCTTAGGAATTTCTTAGAAGTTAAAAGAAAGTACATTGAATTATTTACTTCTGCTTTTTCTTTGTCTAATATACTCATAGAAAAATATTTATAAAACAAACAAATTTTATGTTATAAAAATGTTATTGAAAAAAAAAATTAATAGTAAAACAGATATTAAATTTAATTTAAAAAATTTTTATTTTTTTTATTAAAAGCAACCTTTTATAAAAAATTATATATTTTACCAAAGATTTGTTTTGTGAATTTTATTTTTTTGCAAAATAACATTTTCTTATTAAGTAATATTTTACAAAGTAACATTTTATATTAAATTTTCAAATAACTTTTTAATAATAAACAATACTACATATTGATTAATTTAATAAACAAATGTGATATATAAAAGTAAAATTACTGTTATCTTGTATTATTTCTATAAAAATTTCATTCTGTTTTCAAAACTGTTTACATTCCTGTTTCAATCTTAAAATAAAGGAATCAAACAATTTTTCATTTAAAATATAAATCTCAATCGGATTAACAAAATGGTCGAAGCTCATCTTTTGAACTATGAAGTTTTCCATCTGGCACGACGCGTCGTATCGAGAAAGTAGGCGCAAAGGAATAAAACATTAATTTCCTGGTTTTAATTAGTGCGTTGTGCATGCAGCCGCACGGTAATGGCGGCCGAGCCTTCGGTCAAGGCGGGGATAAAGGGAGAGGCGAGGCTAAAGGGGAATTTGATTAA
The DNA here is from genome assembly GCF_055798465.1 of Pogonomyrmex barbatus. NCBI lineage: Eukaryota > Metazoa > Arthropoda > Insecta > Hymenoptera > Formicidae > Pogonomyrmex > Pogonomyrmex barbatus. The sequence goes on from NW_028297098.1 coordinate 3,655,934, forward strand.
TGATCCTGTGGGATCTGGGACGGGAGGAGAGGGAGGAAGCGTATCCTAGGGGACGCCTGTCTTGCCGTGAAGCAACGATCGGTCTACCAAAACGTAATTCGAATATACAAGCAATATTTTTGGACATATGATGCGTAATCGATATACAATGTGTTGCTTTTTTCGATTATTAAAAGAGAAGCGTAATTTCCATTCGCTGATAGAAGATTAAAAAAAGGAGACGCGATAAGTATAGTAATCTTCATAAATCCAATTGTATTAGCTCCAAAATATATAAGTATATGATGTAATTATCGATGTAATATTATGATCGAACTAATATGATATATGAGTATATATGAGTAAGCAAAAAAGATCGGAGAAGACGGAGATTTAATTACGGCTAAAGTTTTCTGAAGCAAGGGTGAAACTTAACGTCAATCATCAGGAAACTCTTGAGGGACTTTCCGAAAAGGGTTGACTTCAGGGTTACGCGGGAAGAATCATAATCCGCTTTCTCCAGCGATCAATGTTACGTTTCGCGCGAGCAACGATTATCTTTAGAAATATATAGGCAAATATTTATTTAGTTAAATAATTAAAAATACATTCAAATGTAATGATACATGTAATGTAATGATTCAGTAATATAAAGGAAATTATTTTGCATTTCTTTTTGCTGCTGTTTTTATTATTAACAAAGAAGAAAAGACTAAAAAAAATTCTGAAAAGAAAGAAAAATAACTTGTTAAAATGTTTGAGATATAAAATATACGTATTAGTAATTGTAATTGATTAATAAATTGTAACTGTTTGATAAAATCGTTTCAGAAAATTCAGGATTTTTTATCTTTCATATAATAATATCCTTTCAGATTTTGTTCAATAATAATCATTCATGCATGGAAAGAGTATTCCCTGCCGTCAAATCACAAAAAATACTAATTACACGGGCTGATTAAAATTCTAATGACAAACCGGTTACACAACTTGCTGTACAACAAATAAGGATTATGACTTTACTAAACAATTTCCTGTCTATGATTTTGATATCAAAATGATCTTGCAATTATAAGTCAGAGTAAATTATGAAGTCAATATCTGTTTTGAAGAAATCGTTGCAATTTGTCAAAAAAATTTTTTTTTCCGAATTTTTCCAGTTTAAATACCAGCGGTGCAGCTAAACTCATTATCACAATGCATTAAACGGACCAACGAATAACAAATTGCGGCCTAGTGCACCACGACTATAGCGCTCGCGTGAGTACTAAAATGCGATCATTTGCATCATAATCAAGACCGTCGGAGCCACGTTATTTTCTTCTTTCGCGCGAAACGGAAAAAAAGAAACGAACGCTTGCGGACGTAAGATTGTAAGAGCAGTAAGGCGGGTAAGACGAGGGGAGGGCAGCATGAAAAATAGTTCCGGCGCTATCGGTGCAGCCAAAGCACCCCCCTATCTCGTGTCCCATCGACGTATCATCAATGTAATTCGTATAATGTATCCACGCAACTCCGACCGACAGGGGAGTCCGGCAGGATTGCGGAGGAAGAAAGGGAGGGGAGATGGGGAATTGCAGAGGGAGAGACGCGTATTTATGTTGTGGAATATATCGCAGAGGTACGGAATCGGTAAGAGGGAAAGAGGGAGGAGATGGAAAAGAGAGGGGGGCGGTGCGTGTACAAAGGGAACGCCGACGGTGCCCTCACGATCGTTCACCCCGACAGGGGCGTATATTCTCCCTCCTCAACCCCGGAGCCGTGATCCTCGCGGTGTGATGCCAAGCCCACGTATTTTGCATTCATCGCTTTTTGCGCGTACTCCAAAAAGATTTTACAGCACTCGTGTCGTAACTCGAGAGCACGTATCGGCCGCAATTTTCAGCGCGACGCGAATGTGAAGTACAAACTTGAAAAACTCGAAAAATTTATATATATATATATATATATATAAAAACTGAAAAATAAAGATTTCTTTAGAAACTGATATTAATATTTTTATTATCAGCATTCTGGAAAAATGTATCTTGCGCATATGTGAAAGAAGATGCCATTTTTATCTAAATTTATCAGCACGTTATGAATAAAAATTCATACAAAACAATGTAATGCTAATCAATTATTATAATGACAATCGCACAAAGTAAAAAGAAATCTATTATTACAATTTAATCGATTAATATTTAATTAATATATTATAAAGCATAAAAAATATTTTTTTGTATAGGTAAAAATCTATATATACATGCATAAATGCATAACAATTTGATAAAGAAATAAAACACGACTTCTCATTAACCTACATTGGAAAAGTGTTGTTTGTCAAAACTATATAAAAACAAATAGTCTTTTCGAGATTAATAAGGATACTTATTATTAAGTGCGTAAGTTCTTTATGCGTATCATGTATACAATAACGATGTATTATCCATTATAAAATGTTGCACAATATTCCTTATCATGTTGACGGACGGGAATACCGTTTTCACGCACTGTTAGATAATAGCCTGTTATGTGTTGTATCATCTTGCACTATTCTAGCTCATTAATTTATAATCCATTCAGATGAAATCGAAAAAATTCTAGATGTTTTCAAAACATAATTAATAAGCCAACGATACGAGATATGACTGTCTGTCGGTGTTTAATAAAATTTTTTCTCACTCTATGACGACAATATAGCGGATTGTACTCCAGTATGTTAATTAACTGTCAAGAAACTATATCGTTCGGTTTTAATAATGACTAAATACTTTTTTATTGCTCCAAAGTTGAAATCATTAATAGATTAAGAAAAATTTTTGCAATCATAATATCACTTAATTTCTAATTTAGAATATTTACAGAAAATTTCTAATGAAAAATCATTATAAAGAGGCCATAAATAAATTACTTTATTATAAATCGATATTCATAGACTAATTAAAAAAAAAATTAATTAGAAATAAATGTCAAACTTTTTCAATTTCCTGTAAGGATTAATAAAGTGATGGTTAATATCATCGTGCGCATAAAATATTGTTTCGGATAAGCGATGAGTATGATTCTCTAGTCTTTTCTTCTGCCGAAGTTCTCTGTCGACGGGAGAAATAGGATACAAGGACAATCTAAGACGAAGGATGCTCAGTCTAGAGCAAAGACTAGTTTGAAGAAGATCATTTATCACACGCGTATTCTTTCGCACGATCCAGATCTTTCACTAGAAAAATTCTTATCTTCATCCCCGAGCTTTTCCAGTGCGCGTGCCTTATCTGTCATGCGCGGCATAAGGCGAAGAAAGCGCGGAACCAATCTCGGTCATCGTCACAAGAACATGAACTAAACTATTTTCTTTTTGTTCACTCGCCTCTTTCGTTCCACCGCAGCCATTAAATCAACATGCTCTTCTATTTTTTTCAGGCATCCCTCCCTTTCATATTTATCTTCCGACTTACAATTAGTGCTATTGTAATATAAGTCGTATCTATTTAATATCGCAAATTAAGGGTTTTCCTATTGTAATCACTAAAAAAAAATCACAAAAAATTTTACAATGGAAATTTGAAGATCGAGACGGAGTTCTTGCGACTCCGCTCGCATCGAGATTCATGGCTATTTCTAAGTTAAGACGAGATGAAGGATGCATAGCAACGAAGCACGCTTTGCCTTCCAGTTTAATAGCATAACAAACATAAATAAAATCGCTTAATTACATCGGAAGAACGCAGGTCGCGAGCAAGAAACCACGTATCAAACTACCTTACATTGGGATTACAGTGCAATTTTTGTGAATATATTTACGGTTTGCCAAAATAAAGAAAAAATTAAATGGCTTCAAACGTGTCTCATAAATGACGATCAATTAAACGCGTTACTAACATGTCTTCCTCATTCCGAGTATCCTCGGAGTAATCTGCTGGAGATCTGATCTAGATAAAATGCACTTTAGCCGAGATTACCTATTCCGAATTTGTTTAGTCTTATGATAATAATCACTTATGATAATAATCACTTTGACGTGACGTAAATATGCAGATTTTTTTGCAAAAGGCAGATTTGATAGTACAAAGACCGGAGAAAAATGGCGTCTGCGGCTAAGCCGATGGTGTGGCGATGGGCCCTGAATTTTTTCAAGATACCGCGCGATTGGTTCGAACCTTATAATTACGCTTGGAAGAAAACCGGTCTTGTGCCTGGCGATTTCACGATGAACGCCTTCGCTCAGGCACAGCCGCCATTAATGCAAATAAGATCCTAAAAGTCGCGATCGGAACTAATCACTGAATTTAACCTTGAGAATCTTTTTCCCTGCAAGCGATAATCATTAAGATTTATTCATTGCTTATGTTTCTCATGATTATATAAGAACTCTTTTATTTACATATCAAATATTAATTGTCTGAGAAAAATATATGATACCCGATTACACGCTATAAATTTTCTCTTTTGTCGAATGATTTTATAGCTATGCGCGATATCTCAGATTTCTCTGGTTACAACATTTTCCAGAAAATATTCGCAAAGTTATAAAGTCAGCGGAGCAGATGGCAAGGTCTTTCGACCAACCGCACGCCACGGTTTCTGTGAGAATCGTTCGTACATATAACTGCAGTCCATATGATGCGCGTTCATATGAAGAAAATGCAATTCACGATGTAATCTCCAGGGAACGGGCATCGATCACACGGTGATCTTCCTCGACGTCAAAATATTTTCAAAGACAGTCCGTACGACGGGAGCCTGGAAATCGTTCGGTCCAATGGAATCGCGTTTTAAATCTCGAAATCTATCTTCCCGAAACGATTCGCGGGAAAAATTAAAAAAAAAAAAAGCTTTTCTCAAAGGAGATATTTTTGATATCTATACGTAAGCTGTCCGATATTCATAAATGAAAAAAACCTTTAGTATCAACATTCATATGCTGTCGCATTAAAATTTTAAACACATCATACGTTTCTTTCAGAATAACAAAAATTTCTAATGAAAGAAAATTATACCAAATTTAATAGATGTGAGCATACAGAAGGCTTTTGAAACAAAACCAAAGAAGGAATTCTTTATCCGTTCATGAATTTAATATAAAGAAAAAGAAAGTTAAAAAATATAACAAAAATTTATAATTATCCGTATCATTATAAAACAGTATAATTTATAATCAACAGAGATAAAAATTATTTTATTTTCGATCGAAATTTCGGAGCTTCTCAATGCTGCAAGTTCTAATATACTGTTCTCTGTACCTTTCATTTGCACAGCCCTGGATGTGAAATAAATTTGAAATAAAATTTCTAAGATTATATACTACAATTACATATCTAACTGATTGATTAAATCGGTAATGCATGGATCTGAAAACATTGCAGAAGAGAAAATTACGGATAAAATGTATCAAATTTTTTAGGAAAATCAATTGTGGATCGTGTAATATACAAAATACACGCACAAATCATGTGCAATTTGATTTAAGTCTCGATTTAAATTATAAAATTCATAATGTCGGATTACTTTAGAAGGAACCAAACCCGCGCCGAAAGCATTTCCTTCGGCACGGGTTTCAAGTTTATCGAAACGCACCTGCAAGTGAGAAATGGAAGATAGGTGCCGCTTTTTAATTCCCATATGGGAGTACATAGAAAAGGCACAGAGCCGAGGAAGGGCTGAAGAAGACGGCGCTTGACAAATGAAGAAGACCGGCATCCCTTTGAATTCAATGGCTGTAAAAGGAGCGTCCGATGCCGAATCGACCGCGCATCGCGGCGGCAACGTACATTTTGTTGTTTAGTACAGAACTGATGGTGTCGATTATGAAAAAAATGTTAACGAGCCGGACGCGGCCGACGGGCGGTAGGGAAGGTTAAGGCGAGCCGAATCTCCGACCGAGAGCTCGATAGGTCGACAGGTCGGGAGGAATCGGACAAACGGACGAACGGACGGCTGTTCGACGGAAAGAGACACCGCTGCGTCAGCCTGATAAAATCTTGAGTATCGCGACGCGTATCATTACACGAACGCGGCTTTTACATATTATCTCTGTGGCAGTCACGATAATTACCAGTGACAATCATTGCCAGTGTCTCCGTCATTAATGAGTCGATAAAGACACCGCTGTCTCGCGGCACGTCGTTCGCGCTTTTACGCATAAAAGGATCCGTCGTCCTTACGCAACGAAACGTCGCGATTGTGAGAGATAAGATCATACGCTGCTTGCTTAGGAGGCCTTACGACTGCAAGTACAAATGCTCGTCGAAATATAACATAGAAATCGGTAACGATAACAAGGATTGTATTCCCAGTCGAGTTTGGAATCTCTTGCGAAAAATAATCCTCTTTGAGGGATAATCCCCCTTGAGAAATAACTTCCCTCGAGGAAAATAATTAATTTCGAACATTTCTAGTATTCGACATTAAGTCTTTTAAATTCCGAGATGAAGTACGAATTGACTAAGAAGATTCTTGCGGGAAATATCGAGGGAAGATTTATATTCGTCTCCTGACGAGATTAACATGGGAGATAAATATGATGATTCGATTGCATCCTGCTACTACGCCCCTGCCTTTCTCCGCATGATGCTTTCACATGGACCTCCACCTAGAGTCATTAGTCACCACAGTAACATTTCTCCGAGACTCGAAAGGGGACGCAAAACTATTATACTCACTTGTTCCGCAAAGAAAACGGCGATGGAGGTGTTTATGGTAAACTTAACATGCCGCCTAAAAGTATCCCGTTGTTACAACCATTTTTCTTAGTTGCTTTAATATCTTTTACCAAATCTTTCAAAAAAAGAAATAAATGATCGGTATACTTCAATCCTTTGTAGTTCAACCCATAGGCCGACCATATAAACATTTACATACGTATGCACGTAGCTCATTCAGGAAGAAAAAGCAATTTCTTCCTTTCATAGCTTAATGTTTCTTAAAAATGAATGTTTACAATATATATGATTATTATACTTTTTTCTACAATTACAATAGATTATGATTTATGAGATTGATAATACAAAGATTGACTAATGAACGAGCAAAGAATAAAATATTAGAATATTCAATTGAACGAAGAAACATAAATAGCAGTTGCTGATTATAATCAATAATGCAAAGAGCAATTAGAAAAATAAAAGCCACGAACAATAATTCAATTAATTGTTAAATAAAATAAAATTAAATTAAATTAAATATTACAGTCTAGTGAAACAGATACTTTTCATCTTTAATTTTCAACGTGCGTAACGTTTCGTAACGCTTCATAGGCTAGTAGTTTTTGCAATAATAATCAGACGTAGATATATTAAGGAGAACAATCGGCATTACCGCGGACGGTCGTAAATAAAATTATCATAGGTCAATGCCGATGATGCACGCGTGCGAAAACATCGTAGTTTTCAATGTTCACATGGCGAACGAGACTTGACAGATTGACAAGAACGTGATACGAGACCACCTTCGCTACAACCGAGATGTGTATCTTATTTGTTATCTCGATGCTATCACAATTTGTCAAGGCGAATCGGATCGATCTCAAGGGATACTGATCGACAGACGGGACAGAAGACATTCTTAATTCCCTGGCGAACGAAGCCGCCTTTATTGGGCAAATATATTTTGCGTGAAATCGATTGGGATCAATGATCACGCGGTAAATGCCCGCGCGAGTTGCCACGGTCGTTGCATCGTAAGAAAATAAGAGAATAGAATGCAGAAACCTGCATCAACATTTACTCTCTGGCGCCATCTGAAATCACTCGGGTGAATGTAGGGTGAATGTGTAAAAGCCTCGACACGATACCGACCATTCATAAATCAGAGAGCACGTTTTTGGAAGCTAGCTAGAGAAGAGAGTTTCCAAAGAAAGAAAGGAGTTTTTTATTTCTATATGAATATTGATCATGTTTTTTATATAATTATAAAATGTTTTCTTAGCTTTTTTTCTGATGGAATTTCTTCGAAAAATGTACTTTCCAACATTTATAAATTTGTAATAAATAATTTTCCATTTATCTGTGCGTGTTATACATACATTAAATAAAAAAATTGTAATGTTAATAACAGTCATATCGTGTTCACGTATTGCAGCATTAGTTTCCATGATAACACTATTTTTCACATAGGATAACGTTGAATTATATATAGTGGGCGCATTTGATAAGCTTGTTACATTAATATATTGGATACGATGAACTTCATGCTGCAAAGTCATTGTTTATGACATATGTTCGTAACTGACATAAAAAAGGGACATGTAGATATAAATTAGAACGTAATCATCTATATTTTCTTAATATTCAACACTATTACAAAAAAAGTTATAATATCGTAATATTTTTTTTACATAAATCGCATGGATAATCATGTAATCCTCTAATTTGTTTACTTCAGTTTACTACATACATTTAATCCAAATCTTTGCACTTTTTCTAATTAAAAATAATTTTCTTCCATCGTTCGAAGTTCACAAATCACAAATTTATTTTATACATATTGCACAACTTTTCTCTAATCATTTTACAATTGGCTCGTGAAAATTCTTATATAATTTAAATTAATATTTATAATGTAAATTGGAATTTCCCTTACAATGAAATATGAATCAGAATAATCGCAGTGATTTGTTCTTGAGATAAATGTGCATATGTCTATGTATCCATGCAAACTATTGAGCTTGGTGTGATTCATCTATGATAGTTAGTTCTCATATAAATATCTTAAATATTTTTAAACTTCGAATTATATGAATATTAAAAGAAGAAAATAAAAACTTAAAATCCATGATTTTATATATATATAAATAACAAACAATAAATTCAATATTTTAATCGGAAATTTCAAGCTATACAATTATCGAATTATCGTTATGTATTTACTCGTGACTCATATACATCATATAAAGATCGCGATGCAGTATAATTATATAAGTATATAAATGTAAGAGGATATGTATCTGTGGTAATAGTTATGTATCTGAAATACTTCGTATCTAATATAAATAGCGTTCTTTGAAAAATTTCTTTTCAGTTGAAGTTGGACAAAGCTGACATGCAACAAGTTGCATATTGATTTTGCATGAATGCATTATTATTAACAGATACTAAGCAAAATAAAAAACAAAACAAAAAATTGTTAAAAAGAATACATTCAGATAAATTCTTATCGTATTTCAAAAAGAAATTTAAATAATAGGATATAATATTAACGATATAGATCCGACGTATAGCGTATAGATTCGACGAATTAAATTCACTATCGTTTCACACTCTGCAATGGCGATGTTAACATGTCTGAAAGTAACGATTATTAATTATTTTTAATTAATTATTCGAACACAGGTGCGAAGTAAAAAACACTCTATGTCGAACTATTAAGTTAACTATTATTTCAATAATCAGGTGATAGATATCGCACTGTATGCCCGCACTAGTGCGTTGGCTTGCATCACACAGTGAATTGCTATCTACCACATTACTAAGAATTACTAAGAATAATATCATTAAATTACGACAAGACTTTATCCTTCATCGAAAGTGTCACGGCTTTGGCGCCAAGCGCGACTATGTGCATTTCAATGTCAATAGAAGTATGTCTAATAGTATGTCAAGTGTTGATCGTATATTTATCAATTACACTTTGTTATTCAACATGTATCAATACTGCTAATAAAATTTCTGTTGTCACTTTTAATTTATATATTTTATAACATCTTTGTCAACTGTGAGATACACAGAGCATGAAGAAACAATGTAAAAATGATTCTGAATTTAAAAATGTATACAGAATATTATATGTATATAGGATATTTCAAATATTTTTTTATTTTCTCTTATCTATGAATTTTTTAAAGCAGTTTCTTTCTCGTAAATATTGAAATAAGATTTATTTTTGCTTCACTAGATACAGCTATATTTTAAAATGCGCTGATAGAAATGTAAAAATAACAATTTATAATTAAATATTCTTGCTTAATGCAAAATAGTTTATTTTTTAATATATTGATTGATATCTTTCATATATTTAGAATAAATAAATAATTCTGAATTAAGTGAAAAAAATTAAATTAAATTTAAAATAACATACATATCAAATATACATATTTTCAACGTTAGAGAATTATAAATTTTGCTCGTCTTTTGCCGCAGTACGTAATCATAATAATACGATTCGTAAATTGTTACAGACTGTAATTATAATAATACGAGCTTATTATAAAATGACTTGAAAGTTCAGGATATCATTTATCAGACAGAATGCGAAGAAACTTGCGCATTAGTTTTCTAGCGATTGTGATGTTATGTTATTCAAGGCTCTTTTTTAATCATACAGATGATCAGAATAAATTGTTGATGTTTTGGATTACAGATAATGTAACATATTTTGGATCATCGGAAAAATTTTTTGCGCTTCTGAATGAAAGCTCGTTAATCAGCACTGAGAAAATTCACGGAAACCATGACATCACGCAAAACGTCCGTGTTGCCGCGAAATGACGATTCAAATCATTTATGGGAACACGTTTGACCGGTTATATCGTCATTATTGACGCCAAATGCAAAAAAGAGAAGACATTTGGGTTATCCCATGTGTCTTTGAACACGGAATTCCTTGTGAGATCGGAAGTGAATGATGTATTAAAAATAAGATAATCAATGAATTTGTTTCACGCTTGGCTGACTAATTGCTTTATCAAACGCGTAGATTATCATTCATGCGTATACTCTTGCAATAAAGTAAAACAAATTTTGAGAAAACCATTTCTCAATATCTTCTCGAATTCCTTTCAGAATGATATCGAAAACATGTTCTTATCAACTCGATATCTTTATGGGATTTCATCTCGTTCGACGCTACGACTATTCACCTCGTCGCGCGGCCGCGAAAATACTTTCTCCTCTATACCTTTTCCCGAATCACATTCGCGATTTGCGATAACAACAATACTCGTCGACCTACCGCGTTTGACATCGCCACCAGACTCATGTTGCTCCGCTCGTATTTGAAAATCGTTTCCGCCAAGAGAAAGAGAAATCACGACGTGCTTACTCCGCCAGTCCGCGATACGTCACAGTTATTTTTGGCGGACTTCGACGTCGCCGTTTGCACAGGAATCTCCGCGTTTCGCGATACGACATACACTGGACTCACGTGTACGTCGCACGGCAAGCTAAATGCGGTTTACACGGAAGATTAAACTGACCGTTAGTTCGCGACGAACGCGGGTTTTTAACGAGTTCACCGATATCTTATCGAGGCGCAGTGAGGGAGATCCGTGATCGCGTCACGACCGGGCTTCTCGGCTTTTTCGATCGCACGCTCCGCTCCGAGAGATCGCTGAACGGAAGAGGAATCGCGCCGCGGGCTTTTTTCGCGCTCGCGTTGCACTGGCGCGTTGCGATTTATACACTCGCGATCGCGAGACTGACGATTGCGCGACGACATTCGACGAGGGGCGACGGCGGCGGCGATGGCATTCGACGAGAACAGATTGCTCCACGCGCGCGTCACGATGATAACGACGAGTACGAGTATGGGCAACTGTTTCACGTTGCGAAACTATTCGTGTCGTAAAATCATCAAGAGCCACGCCACGAGTGGACTCCCGTACTATCAGTTGCGGAGTAGTTTCGAAGCTGCTCCGTTCGAGATCTTGCGCGAGATCAGAATTCAGCCTCGAACGAAATCCTCGACGAGAGGCGATAATAATTTATTTTCCGCGTAATTTTCCGCGTAAAGGAAACATATTGGATAGAGGACGAAAGTATCGCGTACCCGCGCGCACATTTCTCATTGCAACTATCGACAGAGTATTGTATAAAGGTTAACGTTGCCCATTGAATTTGATTGTAGATGAATTCCCTCCCGACATTGGCGGAGTCAATCCTAAATCATTACCAGTGGTCAGGGGCACAGAAGATACGATATCTTTGACGAAATTTACAGCTTGCTATCTATTGATACATTTTATGAATAATCATACTTTTATGATAGCCATGAATTTTTCTATAGTCAAAACTGTATGAAAAATATATTCGCAATCGTTACACGTTCTACATTTTGCTTCTATATTATTAATATCCATGTTAGTATTTTAATGATAAGTTGCGAGGACACAGGTAATTTAGCAGAAAATATTGTGTATTATTAAAATATGCTTATACCAAGACGAAGATAAGATACGGACATTATCGGTCTCGTACTTATATCCATGTAAAAAAAAGTGTAATAATACGCGCGCGTATGAAACAAAATAATGATTACATCTGTGCTTTTCTTTTCTTTGTATTTGGATGAATATTTGAAATTCTTCTATCACGCATGGCCAAAACATGTTACATACTCTCATACCAATGTCTACTGTACTGCGTTTACATGAATTCATTATACGAATCTCGTTCCTAAATTATGCATCTTTTTTATTAAAATAAAATTTCTTTGCACTTTCTGCTCCAACATCCTTTATTATCTCTTTGACAATTGATCTCTTGTGCGCACAAATTGTGCACACAATTACATCGCTTCATTCGAAAAATGCAACTTAATCGGAGCTAATTATGATTTGATGATATTTGGATCGTTGCTTTAATAACTTATTGACAAATCAAAAATGTAGAAAAGAACCATCGAAAGGAAGAATGATAAAATATGTTTTATGGACGAGTGTATAAAAATAGTTTTATTTGGAATATTAAAGTTGACTTTTAAATAGAAATCTAAAAATAACTTTATTGGGCTATCAAAATACTTACGTAGAACTCAATTATTAAGTATTCAAATTGGTTGTTAAAATACCCACACAGCACAAATGACTATTTGCCGACTAATTGTCGACTTTTTTTAATCGACTTGTAAAGTCGACGTTTCTATAAGAGTCAACCTAGCCACCATAACCAAATAAAAAATGTCATTAAATCAATAATAATAAATATCAGCTTATAGTTGTCATAAAGTCGATCTTAAATGGCTTATAGCCATCTATAGTTGGGACATTTGTCGACTATATTAGTCGGCTATAAGTTGACATTCAGTCTAACTAAAATCGACTTTAAACTTCTTCTGCCGACTTATACTCGACTAACTGTCGACTTTGTGCTGTTTGAGATCAAACAATTTTACAGTAATCATATTTAAATAACATTTTACAGCAATCATATTTAAATAAGTATGTAATTATTTTAGTCAACAAGATTATTTTTAGATCTGTATCTTGCTGAATTTCTAGTATTTCAATAAAATACTAAAAGTATTCATATTTTACTTTTCATGGAAAAGAAAAAATTAAAAAAAGCAAAGTTAGCAGTTACGATATATATGCGCGATAATACATGCGATTATCATCGATCATTCTTCATAATAACACCATGAATAGAACACAAGTATGTAATTATCAAGAGCAACGAATAACTATTACTGACGATTGCTTAAAAAAAAGTATTATTTTCCGGGCGTGTTTGAAAAGAATCGCTCACGGCAACATGCAATCCTGAAGATTATTAAACAAAAAAATGTTGAGAGACCAGGCGAGAAATACGACGTGTTTGCGCGGCATGAACGATTATTTGATCTTATATTATAATGGTTTATAAGAGTGTGTCATAGCCGAGTTTCAAATCGAAAAAAAATCTTCGTAAAAAAGAATTGTTCATCTACAAAGAAAATTATTTAAGAAATTAAGCTTCTCACTTTTGATATTATTAAATTAATTTCATAATATTGCTTGCGTATTTTTTAAATTTTTTAAACTACTTTTGTTTAATAAGATATTATTTTAAGATCTGAAACATAATAAACTAAACTAAAATATGAATAATCTGATACGTTAAATTTCATATTTATAACAAATAAAAAATGTTTATATATTCTATTCATGAATAATGACATTTTGCTTACGTTCAGATTGGCTGAGTTCCCTCTTTTCGCCATCTAGTGTAAATACCATCTAGTGTAAATTGGTTTCGATTAATGTACCGAGAAAAATTACTCTCAATTAATCGTTGTCGACTTCACCAGTTGCATCACTGCTCGTGCGAAATTCATTCTGGCATTTCTAAAAAATACCATCGTGTTAATTATTGCAAAAGTTCATAAGGAACCTTATCTTTATAACTTAACTTTCATTAAACGATAACGTTAGAGCTTCCTTATCAGAGATAATGCACTGGACCGATCCTAACATAGTTACAAACGTATCGTATCATATCGCGCGAGCTGCTTTTTATCGCAATAAAGTGTGTATTTGATACTGCCAGAGAAAAATATATTCCGGTTCGTGCAAGAAAATGATAATGTTGATGTCAGCGCTCGTTTTCGATGAAATCAATGGCGCAATTGTTGCTTGGAGCGTAAATCTAGCGTAGAAAATTATTTAATCAGCAATCGATAATTATAACATTCAAATGGAATATTCTCTTGCGCTGTTTTATCGACGGAGAAACGGCCACGTGGTCGATGGAGGAACATACACGTGTTGGATGTACTACGCTATCTCCACTTATTATCATACATGTAAATGATATTGCATCATCGTTTGATTTATAGATATTCCGACAATTATGAAATTATAAAAATAATGCTTGTTTCAAGATTGAGAAATAATAGTTTCTTGGTTTATAAAATAAAAAGGATACGAATTTTGACGAAATTTCAAAAGTCTTTAGAAATATACACACATCATTGTAGCTTAATTTATTCTAATAGACATTTAAATAGAGAATTAATTACGAAACACATTTTTCAAGATGCTTTGTTAATAAAAAATGCCTAAAATTATTGCTAGAAGATATCTAGAAACTTTAAACTGGTTGAATTGTATTTAACAAAAAAAAAAAAAAAAATATAAACATAGTTCATACATGTGATAAATTAAGTAATGTTAAAAATATATAAGCATGCAAAGTGATAAGTTATGCAATGCTGAAAATATATAGTCGAATTATACATACGCCAAATAACTTATCATGATTTATCAACAACCGATGACCCGGGCATAGCGAAACTTCAACGCAACAAAGATCTCGAGATTTCCCGTTTGATTGCCAAATACGCACGAAGGCGCGTGGGTTTAACCCGCGAAGGTTACGAGATCGCTGCACTCTTTCATGAATAAACGCTATGCTAAATGTTGTACGGCGCGGTTATTTTTACAGAAGTTAGTTCGATCTCGCTAACCTTGACAAAGGTATCTTTCCTAAACACTCATCCCCAAACGATCCGATGGAATACGCAAAAAATTTGTCTTACGTCGTATTTTCCTGGCGATCGACTTATACATAGTTATGCAGCTGTGCTAATTTTATGACACAAGTCAAAAATAGTATTGTTTACGTTTGACGATATAAAGTAATGTGGCAAAGACTGCGCTAGTTCGCAAATTAGTGACACTATCAGTGGGGAGGGGAAGGGGCGGTTGATTTGATTCATGGGAATCTTCCTTGACTAGAATGATATTCGTGGCGAATTCATCGAATGATGAAATTTTCAGTTTCCGTCTTTGTCTTCTATTATAAAAATGGATTTAGATAAAAAAATAAATTTTATTTCATTGTAAATAAAGCAAAATTCGTATTAGTACTACGTATTAGTACTACGAGGATACATGGATGTATAATAAAAAAAATCATAAGAATCTTAATAAAATGTTCGTTATACGTCTTTGTCTAAATTTTTGTCAGAAAGAAAAAAATAAAAAATTTACGAGATTACATATTTGGTAATTAATATACGATATTTAATCGATATTTAAGTTAATCTAAAATTTAAGGAAGTATAGAATTTGCAAAAACAAGTAACATGAATAAACAAGTGAATAACAAAAATAAAACAAGGAAAATCATATAAAAAGTCTAAATAAAAAGAAAACTTTATCTTGTTAAAAACTTACCAGATGATGTGACAAAGATTACTACTGCATACTATATTTGAAATCACATCTCTAATGGAATCACATCTCTAATATGGAATCTTATAGATTTGTCAAGTAGCAAGAAATACCACGCAAAATAATCTCAAGTTTTAAACCTCGAAAGATAATGTCGATAATGTGAGATGTGATATGATACATACCTGAAACAAAAAACAAGAACGTCATTATTTTATATAACTGTTAATAAAAAACAAAAGCATATAAGCACAGTAATTTATGATTTATGATAGGATTTAATAAGACATAATAGAAGACATATTAAAACAAATCATTTAATCATTATATATGTATATATATATAAAGATTTTCTATCACTTTGTTATGAGAATAGATTAAATAAACAACAAATTATTTGACTTGAACGCCGAGAATAGCGCCGAAATACAAATATTAACGTCACAAGTTTCTTCCTTTGCAATTTAAGTACTTGACACGAGAGAGAGAGAGAGAGAGAGAGAGAGAGAGAGAAAAAGGGAGAAAAGAATTTCATATGCTCGCGGAGGAGAAATACACAGAATACGTGTTTTATCACGCATGAGAACCATGTTTTTGTTTTTCGAAAACAATGAAAAATTAATGCACTAATGTGATAAGGAACGTACGTCAACCGGCACGAACACGGTGACCATCCTCGGCTGCTTCCGCTTCCTCCGCGCCATTTGACACGTCTGACCAAATCGGCGGTAATGATCTCTGTGTTTCGATTAATTACACGCGCGCACACGCGGCGTCTAACTTGGATTCGTCACGCGGCGTGCCGTCGGACTGCCGGCTACTCGCACCTCGGAATCGACGATGCGACTTTCGTCCGTCAACCACGACGGGTCGTCAGGGTCATCGTTTGCATACGCTCGCGATGCTGATTTATGAAAATTTATGGAACGTTCGATGAGCACACGTGACGCGACGACGACGGACGCGAACGTTCGTTACTAAACGGTAAATATCGTTAAAAGGAAATGTCTTGCGAGGAATCGAGCCTTCGATTGGAGCTACTGGCAAAAGCACGACTTGTGCAGAGAAGTCTAAATCGCAGGGATTAAATAGATCGCGAGTCTAAAACATTCAACTTTCAGATTTATTTCGTATAATTTGTAATCCGTGAATAAAATTAAAAATTGTTCAAAGAGTATATAAAAATGGTATATATAAATTTATATAAGTTTTCGTGCAAAGTTTTTTTTAAATCAAATGTAAGATTAAGAGAATAAACTGTCACAATTACAATTAATGTCGTATATAATATTATCGTGCTGTACCTTCATCATTAAGAATATTACGTTTCTGTAGTACAGAACATTAAAAAAATAGCTTAAAATGCTTCAGAATGAATATTCGAAATTATATAATTTCGAATCGATGCTTAATAATTATAAGGTATTTTTCTATATCGAAGCAAATAAATCGATAGTTATATCAGTTAATAAATATGCAATTTGCATGAATGCACAAATAGTGACATGATTCTTACGCACTATTTACTGATCGGATCGTGATATAACTGAATAATTCGCAGAAGACTATTATTACGTCCGCATAACAATAAGCTAGAAATCTAGTCATTGAATCTCTGTAATGAAGAGCGGAGCAACATAAAGTAAGAAAATTTTCGTGGCAAACAAAAGAAATTTATAAATGATTTTTCGTAGAACTAATAAAAAACGAGGTCTGCAATCAGACTAATATCTACTAATATCTATAAATGATTTTTAAAAATATAAATTATGATTCACACTATTTATTTCGTAAATTCACAATACAGTCTCGTTTAAAGTTCAATCATTATAGTGATTATCCTAAAAGACTCGTCAAATATCTATGACAGATTACATACGATTGTTTTTAATCACTGCATAACTCCATGCGAAGGCTGAATATTTCTCAACCTTTGCACTCATGCGCAATATAGCATACGCACGATATTGTAGCTGGTTAACGTGTGTGCGCGATAAAAAAAGTGATGAAAAATGTAAGAACTCGCTACACGATGCAATTCAGCCGATTCAATAATCGAATCTAGCATAGCTTATTAATCAGCAAATGTTAAGTTAAGTTAGTTTAGGAATAATTTTAAAAAATTCAGAAATTTGAACGAAATAAAATAAACGCATTTTCCTTATTGTGAATATATTCTAAGAAAATATGATAAATGATATACTATGTAAATGTTTTGAGCACATCCTGAGAATGTTTTGAGCATATCCTGACAGTTATCATGAAGCAGAATGTGTTACACGAATTTTCTCACAATGTTAGATAATTCCATGTAAAATACTGAATTTTCGATTTTGTAGAAAGTTATTTTTATCTTTTGATTATTATTAAAATAATAATATTTATTTTAAAATTTTATATTTAAGACTTCTTGCAAAAGATGACTAATTTTTAAATTATCATACATTTATAAAAAGAAAAGATTATATATTATAATTCTTTAGCTTTTAAAAATTTGGATATAAATAAAAATAATTTTTTACATTTTGAATTTCTCATATTGATCGAAATAAAATTATAAAAATACTTCTAATTCAGAAAGATGTAAGAATTCTTTCAATTACACATCTGCCATTTTTTTATAAATTTTCTGTGAATATCATTTATATGTAGTCAACATATTCTATACGTGTACACACAATAAGATAACATTACATCTTTTAGCAAAGCAATTCTGTTTAAATTAGTTTCTAACCGACAAATTTATTCATATTAGTTGATATGCTAATAGCTTACCTTGTGAGTATTTATTATGCAATGAAAAATCGAAAACAGACTCAAATTCGTCGTCTTTCCTGTTTATGTATGACACCTCGAGACGCTGTCCCGTCGCAAAATCATTGCACGATTTAAAACTTGGCAGGCAAGCAATCGACGCAAAACAACGAACAAGTTCCCGTTACTTCGATCATAAAAAGAATTGATCATAAAACGACAGTCGAACGTTATGGTAAAAATTTATATTGCGTCGATTGTTAATCAGTAATTTGGATTCATATCATGTTATAGTAAATTTTATATTCTTGAATTATCAATGGATATAAACAAATGGTCATATAACCCCGTAATATATTTATAATAAATATTTTTTGAAATTTCATATATGTATTGTATGCAAAAAATATTCAATTAAAAAAAATAAGACATAATATACTCCACGTCAAATAAAGATTTGATGACCATTTATAATTGGCATTTAAATACTGGATGTTATACATAAATAGTTGAAAGATAATATGTGAAACAAAGCGAGTAAATAAAGATAGTAAAATGTTTAGCCTTGTAGTTACATCAACCTTCATTTTATAACGTTACCAGCTCGAGTTATACTGAGGTTCTTTATCTGTTAATTTTTTGCATATGCATTTTACATGCGAGTATTTTATATCCAAAGAATTTTAATGAGATACAATATAAAATATTATGTCATTTGTCTTATTTTGTCATTTTAAATCAAAAATTCAAATAAATCTATGCTATACATACGTATATTATCTAAGTACCATTATCTTTTTGATCGTCAATTATGTTGATTAAATATATAACAATAAATTAAAGTTTTAACAAAATCAAAGATATATTGAAATTGATTAATTCCAATCTTCCACATGACATTATAAATATAAAATTTTTATGAAAATGATATAAATGTGACACTCATTATATTCCACTTTAAATTTAAATTGTTAGTAAAATAGCTACTTTTTTTCTATATAATTAATGTTTGTTCTAATGATCAATAAAATTGACAAAAAAGATTATACTTTTGTAATAATATTAGAAAGAGCAAGTAAAATTTTGATGAAATCATAGAAAAGTGTTCGAAATTATCATGTCATGCATCAACTTGATCAAAATGCAATTTTTTATAAAAGAATTAAAAAAAAAATTATATCATAATAATTTATATCAAAATAACAAACAGAAAACAAGGATAACAAACTTGCACGTGTAGATGAATTGTGACAATGAATTAAATCTTTTTGGTATTTGATATTCAAGAATTATCCGTTACATTATGTATTTTTACTTTTAAAAAAATTTATAAAATATATTGTAATAATATTTTTGAAATCGTCATACTCAATTGTAAATAGATATCTTCTTGTTACTATTATAAAATGTATCATTTATAAAAGAGAGCGTGTGTATAAGTATGTTATATTGAAAAAAAATTTGCCAACAAATTACTGTCATCACAATGCTTGCCAATAAAGTATTATTATATTGTCTTACAGCCTTGACTTTGTTTTGACTAAGTACTTTAATTACAAAGCACGTGTGAGATACATAGCAAGGCAACTTGCCAATTTCGTTCTGTCAAAGATCTGTATTTACGATGCGTAAAACTGCGTATGTTTGTCCCGAGATACGCTTGGTTGCAACTGCCTTTCTATAACTGGGGAAAGTCCGACATCCTCGATTTTCATCCGCAAAAACGCAAACATCATTCAGAAGAAGACAATTTATTTACTTAAAACGATTTCAACAAAATTAACAGATAATTACAAGAAATAATTAAACATCGGATACATCAGGTTAATATATCTTAAAAAGTTTAATCATTATAAATTAATGTTTCAAAATTTATTTCGTAATAATTTTCTTAATAAGTTTACATATAGAAAATAATATATTCATATTACTATTTTTAAATAAATCACTATTTTTTCACATTCATTATTTTTAAATAAATAAAATACAAAAAAATCTAAAATAGGTTTTTTCAAGATTTTATCTTGGATTAAGTTAATTTTCTAATGTATGCTATGAAAATCATGTTTTTTAGTGTAAAAAATAGTATAGGATTATTAGTTATATCATAATGAATATAATTCATATTATAAATCCATCTCTTAAATTCATTAACTCAGGTAGTGATTCAGAGTTTCAAAATATCACCAGCTATACGTAAAGTTTATATCGAAATGTTATAGTTTATACTTGGTCGATTTTTGTACAACTTTCATTGTATGCTAGTATTTACTGCAGCAATTAGTGTCAGTCTTCCTTTTAATTTTACGTATCCGTATAAATGTCACATATGCAAGAAGAGAAAAAGCATGACTACTTTGATTGATCCCAAAACGAATATCTACTATGCATCGCGTGCATAATGCAACGAAAAGGAAATATACAATGTAAGCCTCGGAGTTTGCATGGCATTTGATCATTCAACACGGCCTTAACACGCAAAATTAGAGACAGAAGGGCAAATTTC
The DNA here is from genome assembly GCF_055798465.1 of Pogonomyrmex barbatus. NCBI lineage: Eukaryota > Metazoa > Arthropoda > Insecta > Hymenoptera > Formicidae > Pogonomyrmex > Pogonomyrmex barbatus. The sequence goes on from NW_028297098.1 coordinate 3,677,017, forward strand.
TTTTCACGAGCACCTTTTTATGATCCTCTCAAAAATCCTCGATCGTTTCTTAATTCCGGACGCATATATCGTTCTGAAGACGAAAGATTTGCACAGAAAGATTTTCTGTGCAAATCTGTGCATTAATCCTAATGGAATTGAGGTCACATCTGCTTCTTGCACACATCTTTTTTTCACACTGAATCATCTTTAACGCGCGCATTTGCATGCAATTATTTTTGTAATCGAGGCCGCCACAAAAACCTGACGAAAAACTTTGACAATATTCAGCATGAAATGTTTATTCGGACAAAGCGATGAGAAGGTTTGTCGATACGATATCTATAATTGCCAGCGAAAAAGAATTGAATGACGATCTTTTTGTAAGATAAATTAAGATAAATTCCCTCGAATGCTCTTCGCAATACGATAAATTCATTTGATGTCACCCACATGTTGGAATGAGGCCAAACATCTAATTTGGAACAAGGCAGTTCTCGGTACGGTATGTACGGAAAATTCATTTATCTGTGTACACTTTCCGTTGTATTTAGCCACTAATATTCGAAAAAAATTATGTAATTATCGCAAGCACAATCCCTTTGATCTACTTAAATTTATGATTATGCTTTTTTAATCTTTTGAAACGTTTGAATAAAAAGATCAATAATATAATCGTTAATCGTTCCAATGTCGCAAATACAAATCTTGTTAAAGTTTTAAAAATAATATATACATATATATTATGTGATATATATGTGACATATATATTATATGATATTGTACGTATATATATATATATATATATATATATATATATATATATATATATATATATATATAATGTAAATTTATGGATGATAAGAACAAGAAACATGACAGTTGATATCAGAAAATGTTTCTTCTCTACTCCATATTAATCGTGACTTTTTTTAATACATCGGATTATGCTTGAGATAGCTTGTTTCAGAAATATTTCCAACGCGAAAATTGCTTACTTATCACAGTGCATATTCGTATTTGACGCATAAGCACATTTCATATAATATTATTTCGATCTTTAAAAAATAAGACGCATTAAAAAATTACTTATTAAGATGCGCTCTTGCTGCGATTGATTGCATCATCTCCTGTCTGAAGCTACATGCGTCATTATGAGGACTATTAGCATCCAAAAATATCTTTAAATGAAAATATCTTTAAATGAAAAATTTAGTATTTATTAAAATTTCTTAAAAAAAATTCATTAATGTTTTTAGATATCTCTTCACAAAATTTTATATTAAATAAAATAAAACGTAAAAGTTGAGAATAATAAGTTATATAAGTTAGATTATTATATCCTTTTATTTATTATTATATCCTTGATCGCGATACGGTTTGTATTATTAATCTAGAGAATAAAGTGTAAATTAATAATGTTATTAGGCTAGATTTGATTTCAGTAATTAAAATATCATCAAACATTTCTATGTTCGTCGCGTTGAAATATCCAGAGATTTTTAGAATTAGATGTTCGCGTAAATCAATAGTACCTAGCAATATCCTTGCTAACTTAAGCATGAGTATTCAGTTACATTTGAAGGTTTTTACTGCAAGTGGTAAGATAATTTAGAAAAGAACTCTACGTGTGCGAGTGATATCATAGCTTCGAGTGACCTCAGCTTACCAAAGATCGCACTATTCTATTAACCAAATCCAGTTACCATCATTCTCTTTAGATCAATCGCATTGATGCTACGTCTAATTATGCTTACTTATTCTGTCGTAAGAAAAGCCAATAAAACATTTTGTGTTTTTAAACGTAATTAAACGTAATGGACTAAGGTTACAAATTCTTCTCTCTTCTTTCTTTACGTTTACTTTAATTTTAAAAATACTGTTAATTGACATCTTGGTGAGAGACAAATTTTAATCATTGCTTTTTGTTTTTCAACAATTTTCAGCTATTTTTAGAAAAAGATAAGCTAGAGCTAAACGAATAAGTTTTAAGAGGATTTAAAAAAATGTATGTATATTATAATTATTATCACAATACTTAAATTATTTACTATTAAACAGAAAAAAGTTTTTTGTTATACTTTTATTATTATTTTAATAAATTTAATTGACACATAAAGTTTATTAATATTAAATACAAATTAATAATTAATAATTTTTATAATATTTTTTACATTAATTTTTACATTAATATTACTTTTATTCTACTAGTCATATCCATATCCTTTTCGAAATTTTATGCATATTCATTCTTTATTTCATCCGAAATTTACTCTATCAAGCAAATGTAACATTTTGTATAAAAATTTAAAAAGAGTTGGAAAAAAGTAAATAATTTTACTAAAATTTGCTACATGAAAATTGCAAGACTCATCATGCGTTATCGTTTGTATCGTATGTATGATGATCATTCTCGATATAATGTATCCTTTATCATATCAGTTAATTATCTTGACGAGTTTGCATTAAATATATACGATCAGAGGATTTTTAAATCCGCTAAAAACAGTTATCGCTAAGTCATTGAGGACAAATTCGTAATTAGTTAACCTAGATCAGCCTGTATAGGTAACTTGCGTATGCAAGGACATAATCTATAGAAGGAAAGAAACCGATCCTCGTGTGGATTCGACAAAAAAATCGCAAAAACACAGACGAATTGCGGACGACCGAATGCAGCCACGCTCTCAGGATGTGCAACAAAGAAAAGTGGGTTTATGAGTCACCTACCTGTTGTTTTTCAGCACGCGTCACTATTTATGGTATCGTCTCGTAAATTTTGTTTTATGAATTCGTTCGGATTTTACAAGTGCAACATTCTTTTATAATGTACAGAAGATACGAAAAGAATGCAGAAGGAAAATAATGTTAGATACTGCCAAGTATGGTTTTTAAATTGAAGACAATTTATATAATTATACATATGTATTTATTTTGATGACTAACGTATAACTTCCATTTGCAATATTTTTTATTAAAAGTAAAAAAGATACCAAGATTATAAAAAGAACTAGTTAAATTTATATTATCATGTATCCAACTAAATTTCATCTGTAACCGTATATAATGAGGTACTACGTCAAGTCTTATCTAACTTGATATAAACGTAATTATTCGTTATATAAACTGCGTAAGATTCCACAAGGCGAATTAAGTTGATAATAATGAAACATTGAAGTTGTACAACAAATCTATAACGCTTCGAAGAGACGAGAGGAGAGAAAGGGAAAAAAAGAGAGCGAAATAGATGGAAGAAGAAAGGACGCTTCTATAGGTAGCAAGGTCATTGCAAGGATTCTCGGGGTCATTTACATGATGCGGTTATACCGCTTGTTAAAGAGCGATTGCGTTTTCCTTTCAACGGATCTTGCCCACCAACATGACCGTGACGAGATGCGGTTATTTCTGATTTTTCAGAACATTCATTTCAAGCGAAGAAAAATAATGTTCCAGAGATACGCGCCGCGTGCACTGCCAAATATTATTTTTAAATCTGATTGTTGCATGCAGTTTGAGACATTCGGGATTTACGTCACAAGATCGATTATTTTTTTGTATCTTTGTCCAAAGAAATGTCATAAAATGTTATGAGCAATTATGCTACGAAATATCAGTACTCTCCTGTCCTAACAGTCTTATGTGATCTTATGATTTTTAATGATTTTTAATTTTTAATTACAAAGAAATTTTGTGTGTGTGTGTGTGTGTGTGTGTGTGTGTGTGTGTGTGTGTGTGTGTGTGTGTGTGTGTGTGTGTGTGTGTGTGTGTGTGTCAAAATAAAGAATAGGATAAACAAAGAAATGCCTACTTGTATATAACATTTATTTCTGATCATTTCTGTTTTTCTAAATTAACATCATTTTTCTCGCAAGATATGATTTTGAAATTTTTTAATTTTTCATCCAATACTTTCTTTATTTTGGTGGAATATTCAAATTGAAAAAGTTTAAAATCACATCTTTGATACTAGAAACAGATTAATTTGAAAAAATAGAAGCAATAAAAAATGATTGCTTGATATTTTTAATATATTAAAATATCAGATATTTAAATATTCTGTCATATCAGATAGACATGTCAAATTATGACTATACAACTGTTTGCTTGTAATATGAGATAACAACAAAAAAATAAATAAGCATTAGTATTAGCTTGTAACGTGAGAAAAGAGAGATTGTTTAACTATATATGACAATCAAAAGATTAAGCAACATTTAATAACATGAATACATTGCAACATTATACATTGTGGCATATAGTAATCTCCCCATCCTTACGTTACTTTTTCATATATCACAAATCTCTGGTAATCTCTGTTAATCTCTGGAAATCAACAAAAAGATGTACCTCTTGAGTGAGATCTGCATCAGTTGGCTGTGCTGGACTCTGAGTGGAATTTGGTGGATCAGGAGACGTCACGTTCCTGGTTGAGTTGGTTGAAACTGGCACGCTGGGACCTGGCTCTTCTGCAGCTCTATTAGACTCATCGACATTCAGCAAATAGGCATGTATGGCATTGAGGCCAGAATTCATTCTGTTATATCTCCCCAATGAGTTCAGTTCCTCGAACAAATCTCTTTGGTAGTTCAGCAGCATGGAGTCTGGATTCTTCGGATGGATAAACGTCGGACGGTGGACTATCGTATGATCCGTGTGCCATCCGGAGCCGCTGCGGAGATCCAGGGATCCCATGCCAATGGTCTGAATATCCAGGCCCAGATAGTATTCCGGATCCACACGTAGCAGAGACAACAATAATGCGAGCTGCAACAGCTCCTCCCGGTACAGCTTCTTCATGCACAACATCTTGCCGATGAATGGACAGATCAGCTCGACACAAAAGCAGAGAGATAGTTCGGATCTTGACGCTTTGTCACACTAGCTCACAGTCCTTGTCAAGTGTAAATAACAGAAGCGACTCGGCATCATGAGGAGGCGAGGCGATTCCACAGGACGTCCGTTGACATCGCGTCGAGGCAACACAGAGAATCGAAATCCTCTCGAAGGCGCCACGCGGCGAATACACCGTTTACGCGACGAAATCCATCACGGGGGTCGCGTGCTCCGTATTTTAAGGTTAGAGTACACAGCTCGCTCGGCAAGACGCTGGATCTGTCGGTTTCAATTTCTCGTGCGAGGCACGAAGGAGACGACTCGTCGCTCGGAGCGCCGGAGTGAAAATAAAAGAGCCGCGGTTTTCCCAGGCAGCGGTGTAGGTCAGTTACACTGGACCGAAATAACCTCAAAATCGCGCACGAGTCGCTGATGAGCCACTGCGGTGCAGCCGCGCGCGCATCGCTCACGCATGCCTCGCGGACACTCCTCTGACAGGCGGCTGGCTGCTCTGCAACTCCTTATCGTCGGCGGTACACTCGGGCACTATTGGAATCGCGCTGACAGCGTGGTGGCGCGAGACGCATCGAGAAACGCTTACACGCGCGCGGATCAGCTGCGAGCGAAAAAGTCGGAAGCGGCGAGACAGACAGGTCCTCGCGATTGACAGATCCCCGCGTAGGCGCGCGCGTGTCCGCATACGTGTGCATACGTGTGTATATGTGTAACGTGAATGTGTGTTGATTTTGGACACGCGACGTGTCCCAGCGCGCGAAAGGGATCTACGGACACAGCGGACGATTTGAAATTCCGGATTTGCGCATAGTTCGCGGACGAGCGTTGTGCCGCGTTTCGCTATTTTACGCGGTGACGCTCGAGCCTCGCGCGACGATGAGACAACACTTTTGCCGCACGACACTTTTGCCCGACATGGAGTTCGTTACGCGCGGAGAAACCGATGAAACGGACGCGAAACGGACGTCGATCGACCGACCGAACGGACAAACGTCGCGCACTTTGCCGGGAGAGATTGTTCGCGATATGTGACTCAGCAATCGCGCTTCGACGATGTCGCGCGATTGCCGAGTCGCTCGCCAGGGCCGCGCCGTCGCCGCGAATTTCCCCGCGCGTTTCCCGCGATCGCGCGCATCCGACGATTATTATCGTTCTGTGCGTTTATTGTGTACAGCGGCAACGCGACTCTCATCGTGTTTGATTCCGTTATCGTTGCCGATAACGATTTCTCACGTATGCGATACGCTAGTAGCTCAAGGCGCGAATAGGAAAACAAAATTCGCGGAAAGAATTACGAAATTTATCTGTGTCAGCGCGTCACCTCAAATACGTCAATGCGCGCCTGTTTATTCGTGCAATTCTCGCGAGAAACCGATTTTGCGCTCTTTTCACGTCTCTTTCAAATAGACTCTGATTATCTGTTTCCAATCCGCTGTAATGTATAATCAAGTAAGGGTCGCGTAAAGATGCAAAGTCACGATGTCGATAATGAGTTTCAGCAAGCGGATAATTGAAAATACTGCGTCGTAATATTCGTGCCTGTTTATATAACGTAGTAACGTGATTATTCAAATCTAATCAAATCGGAAAATCAAATTAAATACGAATCTCTGTAATTTGAATTTAAATTATTTAAAAATTTTGAGAAGATTCGAATACAAATCGTGTATATTAACAATTTTACAAAATTATATTTCATTGTTTTTACGCTGAACATAACTTCATAATATTTGTGTTATTAATTGAAATTTATTAATGATTAGTTTCAATTTAATGATTAGTTTCAATTCTATTGAATAAAATTCTATTCCATTGATTTGAATAAAATATCAGTTTGATTCGATCCTATGTTAAAAATACTTGTTGATTAATATATTTCTAACGATTTGCATCTATGACTATATTTATATTATTATAATTGCAAAATAATTTGTAGCATGCTTTTTATAATATATTCTGCAAAGTCTGCTGTAAAACTTTCAAGAATATATTCTAAAAAAAATTTATAATTTATCTTCTCTTCATAGAAATTTAAATTGAGTTAGTTGCGTGATTATTTATCATTGAGAGAACGGCAGAAGAGAATAATATCTTACTACTATACTTTCTCAGTTGATATTAAATGGAATCTTATAACGGAATCTCTGATTTAACTTTAAAATATTATTTTGAAAAAGGAAATATCTTCAGAATCAATGAAAATTGTTTTGATACTCACTTAAGAAATACGCTCCTGAAAATGCAAATGTGATTCATGCATCATTCTATGTTTACAATTCGATTAAAATACACGTATCTACGTATGTGCGATGTGTTGCGATACGGAACGCGAGCTAGCACCAACGAATAGACAACACGTGCATTGTTTTAATACGTTCCTACACGCGACTTCGATTCGTTGACGAAAGATGGTCTGTTGGTCCGATTACCAGTCGCAATGCGAAGTGACGCAAGCTCCGACTCTTTGTACTTACGCGCAAATTAGAGATACGCGATAACGTAACAGTTTCCGCGTCATTTTTTTCGCATAAAAAAATAACTGTAATAATATTCTTTATCTTTATCTAGACGCGATATTTATATTTATTTATATTATCACTGAGTACACTGTCTAATTGTCAGGCATGATAAATCGATTATAGTGACTGTATATCCTTTGTTCTAAAAGACAGCTTTTTATTTCAGCTGTCCTTTATATTTATTTATTTTCTCAAAATTCATTTTTGGGAAATTCTTTTCTAATTAGCTCTAATTAATTCTTTTCTAATAAGTTTCAACATCTAATGTATAAATTTTTTTAATTTTTAATGTATAAATAAAATGTATAAAATATAGATATATATAAATATAATTTGTCTTGTGTTAAATATGTTACGTATTTTTAATTTTTTTAATTAAAACTATTCAAGTTATTTAAACTATTCATCTTATTAAAATTAGATTCGTTTTTATTGTTTATTATGTCAAACTAGTTTTAAACCATTAGAAGACTACACGATATTTCATTTTGTGCTGATATTACGTAAGAAAATTTCATAATACACAGACTCCTGATAGTCACAAATTGGTTTGGGAACATGTGGGATCAAAACTCTAAAATTTTCAGATTTGTCCCTTATTTTTTCGAAGAAAATAAAATATTATACGGTTACGATAGGCATGATGTATCCCAAATCTAATCTCCGAGATTGAAAGTCGCGTGACCAATCGTCTAATATTATACATTCATTCGTAAACTATACACTTGTACACACGCTACTATGTAATTTCTATCCTCTGCGAAACAATTTACTTTCTCCGCGACTGTCATTAAATAAATTCTCTCATCAGAAGCGATTGCCTTATTTTTAATACACTCCACGCGACGCTCGTGTTCGATTGAGATGAGCGGAGCAGCTTCCGGAGAAGATCCGGAAATCGTCGAGAAGAAAGCTTCGTTGATCTGTCGCTAATAATTTACAAAGTTGGATCACGTTCGTCGTTGTAAATTCGTAGCTCTGATTCGTACGTACGATCTTCGACTGCGATTTCTCCGCAGCAATATATCGCCGATTTTCCGTTTCACTCTCTGTCGAATGCGCAACATTCGCAATGACGAACTTCGACCCGTGATCACATGTGGCTCTTATTTGCATATCGTAGGTTTTCATGCGTATCCGCATACGTAATCCGCATTTTATAACACGTCTCCACTCTCACCTGATGTATGACCTTCGTCGAAGATGATATTCCGTTCGCAACGGTTCGTTGCCGGACGATGACAGTCGTACGACAACTTCATCAACGAGGAACGTGCCTTCTTCCTTCGATGGATAATGCTAATATTCGTCTCTGTTGTTTCGAATGCGTTATCGCTTTTTCGCTAGACCAACATGCGTCATTTCTTGATCGCGAGGAAATGCCATGACACTTTCATCATGACAGTCACTGACCGCGGTTATCTTCATCCGCGCATTCTCCAAGAGCGCTCACCGCACGAATTTCGATCGTAAAAAATTTTTATCTGAGACGAGATCTATTTACGCGATTTAGACAATATCGCTTCGACGTTTCGCAATCGCTGATGTATACTGCCTTTGACATCGTTTACGACACTACGGCATATTCTGGATGTGAAATCACTATTATTAACTACGATTGCCACCGTTGACTTTAAAGTTTATGGAATCGTTGCAGGAAGCTTTCACAAGACTTTCAAATCTCGAGTTCGCGTAACACATTTTGTATAAACACACCGCGAACGCTGCAGTTCGTACGGTGAATGATACATCATTGCTTTGTGTGGTTTCTTCGCAGCATGTGTTTGAAAATTGTTTTATCTAAACATAAGTTATATCCCGTGTGAATATGTGTATGTGTGCACGTGTGCTCAAGTTTGTCCCCAATTAATCTCGTCTTTCGTTTTGCGTAATATGCATCCGCAATGTCCGTGTACGTTAAATGACGTCTCATTACGGCATGTTGCAACATGAATGCCGACACTAAACGTGTATGCCCGTTCCTTCATTCTCTACAGAGTCTGTCCTTCTCAGATGCTTTGTTTTTTTCTAAATCTTATCTTTTATTCTTTTTTTTTATTAAAATGTTTTTTCTTGAACTTCTTCTTCTTCATTATTAAAATTATTAGAGGAAGATTATTTTTAAATTATTTGATGATAAGACTTTTATGACAAATGTAAGCGTTATCGTATTCTACTGCAAGGAAAATTGTTGAAAATTAAGTTATCAGCCTACTTCGAGTTGCATACAATAGCCTTTATATCTCTCATTCAGAATTTCGCGCGCAAGCTTATTAGTAACAACGTGGCTATTGTTCACTTCCGTTATTGTTTCACTTCCGTTCTAGAGTCAGCGAACACGTGGACCTATCAGTCTATCCAGTGAACGTGACGATTGAATAACAATTGTCTATGATTAATGCATAGTTTCAAATCCATGAATTAAAATTCCATTTTTCAAAATTAAAACTGTTATATTCGTTTGATAAGATCCATTAACATATTCTATTTACAACTGATATGAATTTTTATGCTTGCCAAATATATATAGTATACTCGATTGTATACTCGTATATTGAATATTTAGTTTTTAAATATCTAATTTGATAATTAATATTTATCTATAAGAAAGAAAAGGGGAAGAAAATGAATTATAAAGATGCTTGTTGAATTTCTTTCTCATAAATAGAAGTTGATCTAGAAATATAAGGAAAAACATATCTATTGTACTTTAAACATATAATATATTCATTTATATGCTTGTACATGTTTTGTATTTTTTTTTTATACAACAAAATATCTATGACAACAATACAGTTGAGAACGGTATAGAATATATATTGTTATGTTTATTCATTCACATAAATATGAGATGTAAGACAGCCTCGTTCTCTTAAGATGTAATCGTGTCGTGATTGCATAAAATACATAAGTATATACTTCTGATTACTCTGGTATCCAGTCTTTCGTTATATAATTTTTCTTTATCTAATCCTGCATATGGATTTGATATAATAAAATTTGATATAATAAAATTCTTCTCACTAAGAAACAGAATCGATATTACCTGCCTCAATGAATTATTTACATAAGATTAACAAACACCGATAAAATATCGTCGAAAATAAAACGTCCAATTGGAGATGGTTATTGGATCTAAATTCGCAATTGTAATCCTCTAATCCATGAACACGCAAGTAACGAAAGTATTACGTATGCATTTACACGAGTACTTTCGGATAGAATTTGCAAGAATGTGGTAAAGTAGGCCAATCGATTTGCATCTCGCAGAGATCAGCGAGCAGACGCTTCCTTAAAAGTCCCAAAGCGACTACCGCTCGTTAACTCTTTAACAAGAGAGAATATCCGTTAGTGAAAAAATATGCTATTTACACGTAAGATATCTAATTGTGCGTCGATTCATTAATTCGCCGTTTGGAGTGTATCAAAATCTACTTAATGGGACGATGAAAAAATGATTCATGCTGTAATTATTTACAGATTTTTCTCCATGTGCCGGGGAATTGTATGTGTAGGTATTTATATGTGCGTGCTCTCTTCTCGCTTATGGAACCATGTAAATGCGACGAGCGCAGAAAATTATGCGCCGTTAAGTGGATCGATTCAATAAAAATGACACTAACAATAGGTATATTAAATATCGAGATAATGCCATTTCGCAATTGGCATCGATAATGGCAAGCTGACAAAATGGCAGTAAGGATTTGTAACAAGAAAATATCGAGGAATCGTCGTGTCCTGTGTATTCGAGCGTGGCAATGAGTAATAATGTGTTTCATTTAAACGAGTGCTTAAATTTTAATTGTATCTTTACAAGGACACGAGTTTTCAGATCTGATCAACTGATCTGATCTGCTGAGTTCCGGCAGCAACGTGTATGTTTATTTGTGAATATTTAAGAAACCTAATTAAAGAACGCGTGAATCTTTACAGGTAATTTGATATTTTCTGATCAGAGCAGGTATTCGTTTTTGCTTTCCCTGTATAACTGTTAGACACTTTGCAGACCTTCGTACCTTTGCATCCGTGTGCAATCAGTTTTACGCAATAGATATCTAAATACCTAAGCTTTAGTCTCAAAATTGTTAAATGTTAAATTAATCCGTATGTTAAAATAATTAACATATAATAAGTTAAATAGCTTTTAATGTATCTCATTACCCTCTGATGCTTATTGTCCAAACAGTTAACATTGTATACGCTTGAGAACCGATAAGCAGATCGAAATATAACAAATTTACTTTGAATGTCGATCGCATTGCAAATTTATACGTACGTAAATTCTATTTTAAATTAAGATTTACTTTTGTTAATCGATATTTTCCAAAATCAAGTATACATCAGCATCTAATTCTTCGTAACGTATTCGGTCAAACACGGCACACTGTCTACAATAATACATGCACACCACATATGTATATATATATATATATATATATATATATATATATATATAAAAAGCGTTGTTTAGATTATACAAATTTATTTACTTTCTCATAATAAAATATCCAATTCTTTATTTATGTTACTTCGCATGGAGAACAATTCACGCGAGACGTGTCCTGCGCCTTCAGCCCCTAACAAACACGAATACGCGACACACACGATATACATCGAGCTTTTGTATTTTTGTAATTAATTTGACATATACTCTCCTGACTCGCGACCGAATTTTTCTTTAGCGTCATTTTTCCTCTCTCTCTCTCTCTCTCTCTCTCTCTCTCTCTCTCTCTCTCTTTCTCTGGACGGTGCTTGTGGCACAGACCTGAATAATCTAGCGCATTATGCCTCTCTTTGCCGTACATTGATATGCTACATAAATGTGTTGGACGATTGCTTATACAATCATGATAATTCTATTATCTCTAATCGTCTGCAATATCGCATTGAAGGTTTTACACGCAGAGACTTATGCATGGGACGTACGTGAATAATATAATCAGCATTTTCTCCGACAAATTTGTCGCAAGCTCGACTCTCCCTGTTAAAGTAATATTGGATGACTCAAGAATAGGGTTTGTATGTGAAAATCACGTGGAGATGATTATCGTGACCTTTTCTTGTTACGATTTTTGTGGCAAACGACAGACTAAAGCTTTCATTGTCCGTAGACGTATGTCGTTAAATCTTACTTGTCGAATGTCAGATCAACGACGATACCTTAGGAATGTCTTTGCTCTTGTTATCTCTTTCTACGTACTTAGTGATCCGATTAACACGCACTACGTGTACGTGTGTTAAATAAATACTTTCGAAAGTGCGTATAAATCGGTGTATGTTAGCGGTGTAATGTATTACTTATAAACGATGTTTTGGTTTTACCTAAGCTCATTAGAGGACTTTTTCCCATAAACAAATCGTGATAACGAATTTTGTACAAGATACGTTTAAGTATTTCTTTCAAACAAAACAATTTGTTCTTATTTGAGAGTTATCCTTTAAATTTTATTTGCCCCACGGAAACGATCCCCTAACGAATCCGAAATAATTAGTTTTTGATCCACAAACTTCTATATCTAGATGATTGAGATTCTTTTCGCTTTTTACGAACCTGGAGATCTCTTTTCGTAGGCTGTATCACGTATTTTTTAAATGCGTACGAATAAGAGTAGTAAAAAAATTATGGCTTAATGCACGTTTCGGTACATTTTGTCCCATTCTCAGCGAGCGGAGGTTAACTCGCAGAATTTATCTCCGTGAAATATTTGGTGAGCCAATTATTCATGCCTTTCGCGTTTATTTTCACCCAGTGGATATTGAACTTTATCATTTCTAAACTCTGCTGCAGAGTGCGATTACCGCTGCGGACGTCATGCTGTTTGAAGAACTCCGAGACCTAGGAAAAAATTACAAAATATTTTTATCACTGCATAATTTTAAAAGAAATTGAGCGTAATTATTTTTGAGATTGATCTGACTTTTAAACAAAAAAAAAAATAACTTCTTACTTCGCGATAATCATACTCCGTGATGAAGAAGTCAGGAACAACGCTAAGTATGAGATCGCTTATCGAGAGCGATTCGTTTACATACAAGGCTTCAATTTGCGGCCAGTAGGCTTTAATGTGACGCCAAGCGAGATAATGTCCGTGTGGATTGGCAGCAACTGATGCAATGACAGTGTTAATTTCCTGTGCCTTAAGCAAATTGCGGTTCAGCGAGAGCCGAAGATATCGTTTAAGCAGCCAAGGATCCATCGTCGCGCCTAGGGCTTGCAACATTAATAGCTTCTCACTTTGGACTTGCGTTTTAAGATAAACTTGCCAGCAATGCTGCCACTCAGTCTCCTCGCCGAATTTGACACCTACAAACATGTTTGTATTGTACAAAATCTTTGCGCGATTCTCTGATTGCATTGGTATTGCATAATCAGCAATTACATAAATATTTCGTATAATAAATAATAATATTTTTTTTTACCTGCCATATAGACGATATTCCGTATATTGGGTGCGATGCGTTTGCCTTTCGATATCCAATCTTGAAACAGATTCTTTGCAGACTTTACCACATCATCCATTTCTAATTCGATAGCGGATTTCAACACCACGATTCTTAATAATCTGCATTAAGATTAATAAAGTAACTTAGAATAATATCTTCTTTATTGTATTAAATATTCAACAAAGTCTAAACGAAATATTGTAAATGCTATACTAACTTTTTCAAATGAGATCCTTCATCTGCCCAACCAATGTATCGTGTAATGGGACCCAATAGTTGTTTAAAAAATGAGATATATTTTTTGTACGCTGCACTCTCGGCCAGTCTTTTTTTCCAAAAGTTTAGATATCGAAGTGCGGTTTCCCATGGCGCATAATCTTTTTCGTTGACGAGATAAAGCGAAAGTTCCAATGGAATCGAAGCATCTATCTCGCCAGCGTCGCAAAGCGAAAACGCATCGTCGATGAGACTCGCTCGATCTGCCGGACTGAACTTGGTGTGATTCTTCATTAAAGTTTTGATGATTGAGATCCACATCTCTTTCGGATAGTTTACCCGATAAAAGCCAGTTTGATTGATGTTGCATTTGATGTATTCAACTTCACTCGATATATCAAAAGTCGCTAAGCGGAACATAAAATGCTTATCTAAATTTTTCGGTCAAGATTTATAGAAAAAAAAATATTATAAACGCATATATCTTGAATAGATATTAAAAATAAGTAAATTTTTAATGTAATTGTTACCATTGGTCATGTTCATCCACACCTCCAAAGGAGATTCCATAAGGTCATCTTTGTCTGTGTAACAATTCAATGGGATATACCATTTGTAGTCGAAGGGTGACTTGGGTTGTGAAATGTTCACTCCATTTTCTCGCGGTGAAGCGAGAAATCTTTTTTGAGTCGCTGTGATAGTACTGTCTTGGCGAATGATGGTGACAACTGGGAAGCCCATTTGTTGGGTCCAAGTGTTCATTATAGTCTGCCAACATATTTAATATTTGGACACACATAGAGAGATGAGAAAACACACGCGATATAATTATTTTCTTACGCAATATACTTACTTTTACATCAAGCTCCGGACCAACAGATGTATTTTTGGCTGAATGCTTGGTGAAAACTGCCCACAGATCATTGGTCTCCGTATTTCCGTACGCGTGCTGATTCAGATAATCATTTAATCCACGCTTAAAAACACTCTCGCACAAAACACCTTCTAACATGTAAAGGACGGAAGCGCCTTTGAAATAGCTAACCGTATCAAATATACTTTCTATCTCGGTGGGGTTTTCGACGGGCACGCTTACTGGATGACTGTTGGCTAGTGCATCGAGCTCGAGTGCTCGTTGCGTTTTGTGTAATATGAATAAATCCATCATGCCCCATTCAGGCGAGATGTGATTCACGCCTTTATATTCAAAAAAAGTTGCTGCACCTTCATTTAGCCACACGTCATTCCACCATTTCATCGTGACGAGATTGCCGAACCATTGATGCGCCAATTCATGAGCCATGATAACGGCTATATATTCCTGTATTTCGGTAGACGTTTCTTTCGTATCATACATTAACAGTGATTCGCGAAAAGTAATTAGGCCCCAATTTTCCATAGCGACGGATTCGAAATCAGGAATCGCTATCAGATCTAAACGCAGAAAAATGTATCTCGTAAGTATATTTAAAAGATATTAACACATATTAAAAAGATATTAACACAGATATCTGTGTTTTAGCCGTAAGGAGTGTATACCTTGCTTTGGCAAAGGATAAGGTATGCCGAAGAAAGATTCAAAGTAGTCCATAATACGAGCTGCAGTAGTCATGGCATACTTTGTTTGCGGAAGCATGTGCGACGCGGCATAAACGCTTACAGACGTATTTCTCTTTGTTAGTTCGAAAACTCGTTTAAAGTCACATACCACAAAAGCCACCAAGTACGTCGACATATCTACGGACTCTTGAAAGTCATCACGTAACTGAAAAGCAACATTATTCTGGATCAGGTTGATATAAATGCGGACACTCGCAGGCAATGTCATAATCGCAATAATATGATATCACTTGTCGGCATTTCACGATCAGCATAGTGAAAAAATCGATGACTTTCAAGATGCTGATCGCGAAGCTTTTATATAAAATTTAATTTATTATAGAAGCCCATACTTACGAGATTTGTGCCCAAGTAAAATCCAGCCTCCTCGGTATTTATCACGGGCATATTGCATAATGCAATATGGAATCTATCTCTATACATCGATATCTTAAATTTAGCTTTAAATTGTGGTTCATCGAAACATGGAAAGGCCATGCGCGCGTATGTTGGTTCGAAGTGAGTTGTGGCCAAATACCTGAAAAGATAAAAGAAAAGATTTAAAAACTCGATCTTATTAGCAATGGCTGAAGCGTTTATTTGTTATAGTATCAGAATAATTATCTTCAGAATTACCTATGTTCTCCCTCAGGAGTGACATAACTACTAAAATAGAATCCCTTAAGTTCAGTAGAATTTAATGTTGAATTAAAACTTAAGAATAACGTGTAATTATTCTTTTTTCGAAACGATTTGTCCTCCAATTCTAGATATAGCTGTTCACGCTTTGGATACTCGAGCAACTTGGCAATTTTCAGCTCTTCTTGACCATCTTTAACTATCTGAAAATCAATTCTCAAAAATTAAAGCAAAAATGATTGGCACATGAAATAATAGTGATCATAGCATTTTAAATTTACCTGCTCTTTTATTGTCAAGTTTTTACTATGGAAGACGATAAATTTGGTCTCTTCATCGACGTAAAATTCGATTGTAACTCGTCCTACAAATAAGAATAAACAATAAATAGTAGCATAGACAAAAAAGAGTGAATGTTAGATTTTTTTATATAAATTTTTTTATATAAATTATATAACCTACCTCTAAATTCTAAGGTGGTGAGATTTGGATGCATGGTAATATTGTATCTAGTAGGATGTGCGAAGGCAGGTAATCTTATGTTATCCCATGGAAATACCTGTAAGATCTCTCATTGTATTGGTCATTTTAACTGTTATTATAAAATAAAGATAATCAATAATATATGTGTTCTGCTATCATAATTTCATATATATATTAAGAATTGCATATGATTGATTTTCCTTTTTACTATAATTCCTTTATTTTAATTATATTATAATGCAAATTCCTAATTTCTATTGTTGTCAAGTAATTAGATTTTAATGTAATATTACTAAAAATATAACTAAATATAAATAGATTTTAATATAATACTAAACATAAAACTTATTTATTAATTATATGTAATATAAAAAAATATAATATGTATACATTCTTTAATTAAATAAGTATTTTTATAGAAATCAAAACAATTTTTTAACAGCGAATAAAATATGAATGCAATTCTTTGCGTCTTTAACGTTATTAATTTTTTTACATTTATATTTTTTTACATGACATTCATTTAATGTATATACCTCTCCATTCTCCATTCGAGGAACAGCATTCTTTTCATCATCTGCCGTCTTATTCGAATCTTCTTCAACACAAATACAGCCTAAAAAAAGAAATAGCATATGTTTAATACAAGAGCCAAAATGAAAATGACAAATGCGGTTTTTATGCAGAAATAAAATTTTTGATGATTAAATATGCAATTCTTAATATGTAATGTTTAAGAATAACACTCATTCAAAATAGAGATATGACATTTAAATACCATTTCGCAAAGGCGCCAAGGCGATGATGAGTGATGTAACGAGAAGTACCATACAACAGATACAAAGTACGCAATAAGTCTTTCTCTCAGAACATCTAACAACTTCATTTGCACGCTCATAAAAGTTACGTCTGTGCAATCCCGCGTTACTGTCTCCTGGAACAAAGAATTTCCTGCAGGAAGGTTCAACACTTCAACATTATATAATTTTGCATAAATTTTATCGTAAATTTTACCGTAATTATTGCGTGATTTAATTGATTATAGTTAATTGATATAAATGATTTTAACTGAGAATTAATATATTAGTATAATTGTAACTTTCATAAATAGCTATATATAATCTAATCAAACTCTATTGACTTCATCTCACTTCCACACGTATAGCAAATCAAGATAATCTATAATCTAAAATAAAGATAAGTAATTTGTAATACAGTTAATATATATTTAAGTTTTTACTGTTTTGTGTGCATATAAATATAATTATAGTTTTATATATTCGGTTTAAATTAATTTATCATATTAAAAATTATTAAACGTGAGATGTATATATTGTATATATAATATATAATAATTATATATCCAATATTTTGTGATGTGTGTATAATAAAGTTTGTTCTCTTTATGGATATAATCTTGACCCGGATTTCGGACTGTAGAAGAACTAGTACGCTTAGCGAAAAATAGATTGGTAATGTTCATGATGTATTATATTTTTATATTTAGGGTGATATTTTCATTTTACACATACGTATTAAAATTAATTAAAATTTAACAAATGTGTACAAAAAAATAATAAATATACATGAATTTATATCCTAAATAAATATTACATATTTTGTAATAAAACAGAACATATTTATTTTTAAAATATTTAAATTTTTACTATATTTTGGAAGACATAAATTTGAAAAAAAATTGATATTTTTATGATATATATATATATATATATATATATATAAATATAATATATATATATATATATATAATAGATATATATATATATAAAATATATATATATAAATATATATATATATAATCATACATATATATAATCTTATATATATCTTTGTTTTATAATTAATACTTTTGTGTTGTAAAAGAAATTATGTATTAGAAGATATAGAAAATTTATTTTGAAGATATTAAAACTTTATTAGAAATTTTTGAGCAATGTATCAATTTTTTTATTTGATTTATTGAAATTTATAATGCCTTTGATAAAAAAAATTCTATATTATTATCAACCTTATTATCAACCGTACCTTTATAAATTTTATGTTATGTATGTAATATAATGTAACACTTTTGTTAATATGTTTTATTACACAGTCATGCACATATAGATACATACAATGACATTATCGTATAAATTATTGGCGCGTCACACGTATCTATTTCCGCTGTAAATAAAGAGACCTTAATAACAAAAGCATCAGTGAGTGGAAGCGATACGCGTGGGTGAGAACAAGGTGTACACACTTTAATTCGAAAGATCGAAGGAAGCTTTTCTCTTATTGATCGCACACACGTGCTTTATAGTCTATTCGCAGCTCGGAGGGCTGTAAGTGGGCCATCTGACCGAGCCGTTTTTATGAAAAAGGAATTGTCTGAGTATTAGCAGACGCGTGTTAATGACGCGCCGTGTTGAAGAAAGCGTCATTGACGATACATTAAAAGGCATGCGACCTAACTTTCAGCCACATCTATAGGGAACTCTCACCTGTCAGAAAAGCAACATCGTCCACATCCTGCTCGCTCATCGCGAACCGATTCGGCGGTCTTCGATGAACGAGTTCTTTTACCTGACCGTCTTTCGAGGCATAGGCGACTTTTATAAGCGGCTCTCTCTGTTCAGCCAGTATTTGCGCGGATGTTCGATCGTTCCCTCGTAGCTTTTCCCTTGACCGAGCTTTCGCCACTGTACCGCCGTCTCAAGGTTGAAGCCTCAACGAGGGAAAATTTCGATTTTGTCGGACGGCGTTTGGAATTTGATTCACCGAGAACGAGCCGGCTCGCGTTCAGGGTCGCCGCGGTCATTCGAGCCGGATCGATTGCGATCGGCTTGGACCTCACGATCATCCGCTACCCGCCGAAATTGCGGGCAATGTGGTCGGGTTAGATTTTTTCTTTTTAGGCGCAACTTTTTCGAGTAGATCGATAATTTCAATAACAACGATGGTTGATCGATAGCGCGCATGAGACACAGGCGCGTGGGATTCAGAGAGCAACACCAGGAACACCGAACGCGAGCAGCGGCGCGCGAACAATCGGCGTTACTTAATTGATGGCATGAACGCGCTGACTTGTGCGTAACGCGGATGTCTCTGACGCACCGAGCACAATCGGGACCAGGACTCTGTGCAGTACCACCGCCAATAGCACGACCGCGATCAACTCTACGAGAAAACGCCAATACGCGAAGAATCGCGAGCTTACGAAACCCGAGCCGAGCACCCCGACACCGTCGGCGAGTCTATAACGCGCGACATCCCTTGACATTTCATTGGCATTAAAGACGTGGGATATAGCTACTGCGGAGTTAGGCAGAAATGGCGGCTTCCCAAACCCCCTGGTGGCGTACTGCTTTACGGGGGTGGTTTTGCCGGTCCTCGACAGTCGGGGGTGGTTGGCATCACGGTGGCGCCATCCCTGATCCATGCTTTGCAACCCCTCCGTTGGTGGCCCATCGTGATATTGGTCTTGGCCGCGAAAGCAGTCAACCGTACAATGCACAATGCGTGGGATTTATGATTTCTCATCTCAGGTTACGTGAATATTATGCATTTGCATTAATCCGATGCAAAAATATCTTTAATGTTACACTGCTATTAATTGTTTAGACTGAATTGAAATTTCCTTTGCAAAAGTAATAGAAAAATTCAATTGTTACTTGGGTAAAAAAAGCCTTGAGATAATTGAAAGCGTGGCACAATAGAAATTGTCACACTTAAGGCAAGGAGATGCTTTCTACTACCTTTTTTTTTTATTTCCCTTTTACAATAAAACTCTTCTTGAAATAAGAATTTTGTCAAAAGAATTTATAAAACTTCGTTTCGTTTTGTCGTTTGTTCGTCAAAGAAGATTTATGATTTCACAATTGCTACATGTTTTATTAAAATCGAATCTTTTTAATTTTCAATTATTTATAACTTAATTATTATATTATTATATTATTATACAACTTTAGAATTATTTTTAATTTGAATTATATATTGCGTGATAAACATTAGTAGTAATAACATTATAAGCATCAGTAATAATCTGATATCTTAAATATATATTTACTTTTAAATATATGTTTAGTAATTCCTTTTATCTTTTAGGCAAATTATAATAAGTAGTGAGAATGTTCGTGATAACGTTTCTAACGTATAAATAGAAGTATATGTAGCTATATGAGATCTGACCCTTTTGAGATCAGAATCGAGGGCGTGTTGCGAGTGGATCAGAGTTTGCTAGAGGGGTACCATATCGATTTTCTTTTCTCCATTCGACCCCTCTGACAATCACATTACGTTCATTTGAGAAATAACATTTGCGTTTCTATTGACGGAAGAAGTATTTTTAATGAGCTTTGTTAATTCGGTAGAAATTTAAATTTGGATGTTTGAAGAAAATTATATTATATCTTTAGAAAAGAAATAGCTCAGAAATATGATTTCTATTCATACAGAAATAATCCAATTTTATGAAAAGGTGCAGATAAGAGAATATCTGTTGAATTTAATTTAAATAAAATTAAAATTACTTTTGTGAATTAAACTTTGATGGAAAGTGTTTCTAAAAGTATGCTTGCAAAAATATCTGCAAATCGACAAAGTTTAACCTATTCATGTGCAGACTAATTTTGATATTGACGAATATGGATAAAAACAGAATTCTCTAAATGGTTGAACTTTTGAACTTATGACCCTTTACATTTTGTTCTTGCTGTTTCAGTTTGAGGGACTCTTTCGGCTGCGAAAAAGATGGGTGTTACAACATAAATTATTCAAATATTTCCCAGTGGTCGCAGTGAATCTTGTTTCAAAATATATGTCGTATCTGGTCAAACGGATTCCGATGCTAGGCGAAACGCATTGAAACATTCATGCAGTTTCCGACTGCAATATGTTCTTCGAAGTTACGTGTCCCGAAAGGATCGACGTTATAAATGCCGACCTTTTCCTATAGTTGATTCAGTTTCGTAACACATACTATTCGTAGCGCGTCTTTTGATAATCAGCTAAACACGCGAGCGATAGATAAGAGGAGAAATTGAGACGTATTAAACTACTATGAAGACCGTAAATTCGAAAGTTTTCTTCCGTTTTAGGCAGTATCTAATGTTAGATTTTCCGAAGTTAAATTTGCATCTGCGAGCAGGTCACGAAGGGCATCAATTTGCAAATTTTAAATGTATGCGAAATCGTAGTCACGCGAGAATCTTAAGGGAGCACTATCTCGAATATCTACCTAAGCAGTATTCGTATTTAATCGGAGTTTATTAAATTTGAATAACATGAAGTCACAAGAGTTAAGTTATCTGAGCAGAACACAATCTAAGTAAATAACTCCAAATACCTCACGTGGATCGTTATGATATAAATTCAGTATAATCAGTAAGAACGCGCGCACACGCATATCTTCTGCCTAAAATTGTTTCTCAAGAAATATATAATCGATCAATAAAATTGATTATATCTTGTTTATTTATCATTCCATTAAATCATAATTTAATAATAATTTAATAATAATAATTTAATCATTACATTATTAATTGTTATGATAGATAATTTGTTTTAATGCAAATAACAATTCACGTAAATATGTCCAGTATAGATGCATTCTGTGTTACACGTGCAACAAAAATTTAATAAAATATAGAAAATGTACATACCTGAATCGTAAGTTTTTCTTCCGCCATGTCTCAGCGGTGCCTTCACGTCTATTATTTCTGTAGCGTCGGTAGATTCGTTTTGCCTAGACGTCCTAGACAAAGGTTCTAGTTGGATATTCTCGCTGCTATCCTTCCCTGGACTTCCTTTCGGCATTTTATTTCCAGTTTTATATTTTCTCTTTTATACCCCGGCCAATCTTTTATTCGACAAAGTCGGAGTCGCGCGTGGACGAAACTTTCTCCTTTGTTTCTGAGATGTTCTGCGTGTCAAGTAACATACTTCTCAAAGTTGTTGGCTACTTGGCGTCTTATATATTATCGCTACTTTATATCGTACATTCGAAAAATAAATGTCGGAACCTCCTGCCATCTTTAAACATCTTCGTCTCATGACGTTATCGATCGCTCTTTTCCTATACTGGATGTAAGGTTCATGTCGAAAATTATATCGAGCTACTCTCTCCCGTAGTCGTGACTCGGTTAAATTTCTACGTCGCCATAGCACGCTCGTACATGCACAAGTATTTTACGTCGATAGCATTCGCATTGGTCCCGATCTTACGATATGTTACGTTTACCGGCATGAACGATCAGTTTTATTTAGTCACAGTAAAAGTTTGTATAAAAATGATCGACAAACGCGGCAAGTTCGATCAAATGTATCTTGCCTTCTTCGAGGTAGTGCATATTAAGTTAATACAAATTAATGGAACTTTGAATACTTTCTTCGTAAACGATCTCATTCAACGTAGAAAGATGTAGTTTGACGTCGCTATTCGAAGACTTCATCTTTTTTTTTTCTCTATGAATCGAACATATGTGTTTCTTGTGTGATGCGAGGCTGAATAATTGTAAGTTAAGAAGCTCATGATGCGTGAGATGTACTTTTAAAAGTTATAGATAGCAATTAATCAGTCTTCGATTTCATATTCCGTTGATTAATTTTGAACATGAAGCTGATGTATTTCTCTTTGACGAAAGAGTCGCTATATGTCCAACTAAATTACATCTGCAACATAACTGAGAATATTACTATTATAATTATTAAATATTTCTTTATTCATAAGTGTGTAATGAGGTTGGTTCAAAAG
Organism: Pogonomyrmex barbatus; assembly: GCF_055798465.1. Lineage (NCBI taxonomy): Eukaryota > Metazoa > Arthropoda > Insecta > Hymenoptera > Formicidae > Pogonomyrmex > Pogonomyrmex barbatus. The sequence goes on from NW_028297098.1 coordinate 3,700,498, forward strand.
ATATATTAATAGGGGCAGTAAGAGTTATTCTCGTCAAGCGGTTGGATCAATACTTTCAGAATGAATAATTCTATTCACAATAAAAGGATCAGATGTAATAGAAAGAATATTTATAATAAAATAATTTTACAAAATTATTTTCTACAATTTTACTGAATTTTGTAGCACATATTATTAAATAACACGATTTTATACAAAATTATGCTTCGTCATAATTTTTATATTGGAATAATTCGTTTCTCCATTAACTGCATTTTTCTTTGTAAAAATAGAATACTGTTTCCACAGCTAACATTAAATGATATTTGCATCGAATCATTGAATATTTAATATTTGATTGTATAATGAATAAGTAAAATACAATTGTGCGGTTTATGCAATTTTACATTGGTAAGTATGCTTCATATATTAAAAAATAAATTGTTATGAAAATTGAAAAACAAAATTAAGAAAACGCATATCAAGAATTATCAATTATTATATTATAGATATTATAGATATGTGAAACTGTTCAAGATTTGTTGAAGCATAAAAGCAATTATATTCTAATTTATGAACAAATACAGCCAACTATTCTGGACAATGCGTATGTGATGATAATAGCTTTTATCCGACTTGTTATGCGCACGATCTTGATAAGAAATTTTGGGTTTAGAATATAATGCATATACTGTATATAATTAAATTATATTCCTTATTTAAGAAAATCAAGCATCAATTATTGTAGAAAATTATTGTAGAATTTTGGAAAAAGATTTGGCAAAATGCTGTAAATACTCGTAACTGTAAATGCTGTTAATACTAGTTTTTTTTAATCTTTTCACACGTGCACGTAAATTTTTGAAATTTAAAATTGAAAACGAATCAGAATAATATTATAATGTTAAATTAAATGAAATTAAACAATTTTATGTTATTGCTTTTCTATTATTTAAAATTTATTTGTAATATATATGTATGTATATATAAATTAATCTCAACTAATACAATTATTATAATTTAATCTGCAATTTTATCTGCAATATTGAAATTAACTGTGTACATAAATTTTTATATTTTAAAAATCTTATAAACATTGTTATGTTAATAATAATCTTGTAAACATTGTTTTATATCAAATATATTAATAACACATTCTTTTGCAATATTTTACATTATCTTTTATTATGTAATTAGATTCACAATAAACCTAATAAATATTTGATTTAAATTTTTTTATATTTTTTTATTATGCAATATATTTAACAGAAACTAAAAGAAATAAATCGATATCAATTAGAATATTTATTTCAATTTTATTGGACGCTGCATACGCAAATACATATCCCTATGTGTGTATACGCATTGAATAGTATACGGGATAGAATATCCCGGAACATTGACCTTACTTGATTATTTGGCGAGAAATACGTTTGAATGAAAACGATAATGAGCGAAATGCTGATATCTAATATGAATAAAGGAGAAAGGGCAATTCGGAGTCTACGTCTAAGTTTTATTGCTCAGCTATTCAGCTGTTGTATTTGCTCGCAATTCATAATTTTACGTAATATTGCAATTTTATACTTATTTTGCATGCAATCGTGATAAAGTGATATTGAATAAACGGAGAAAATACTTACCTTTTTTCTGATCGCATTCAACATCGATCAACAATATATCTAGCGTTCGCTTCTTGACAGAATACCCGTCGCCGTCGCGACTAATTAAGGACGGTCGCTAATCACACATCCTTCATCAACGAACAGCAGTCTTCTTTCACTCGCGGTTCAGCCGTTTTTCTCTTTCTCGACAGCATCCGCACATTTTTTGGCACCCCGTTGTCGCCTCCAATGTTGTAGACGTAGACGATACGTTAAACTCACAATCGCCGCATCGTCAGGACTAAAGTTTCACTACGACAGCTCGGTAAGCCGGTACGCTCATGGTCACCCTCGGAGGGTTGCGTCGCGGCGCTCCGTGCGCGATTTGTCCCTCGTTGCATCAGCGGTGAACCTGCATCCGACGCGCATTGCCGTAGCCGCCGACGACGATCCGCGAGTCGTGCACGGCGGGCCGGGGTTTTCCTCGGCGAGAGATCGACGTTGCAAGCGGCCGCACGGTGGGAATAGCACTGAGTAGAAGCGCTTTGAGAATTGGGAGCGTGGCTGAATATCCGGAGGGAGGCGCGCCGGTCAGGATCAGCCACAGGTTGCGCCCGTCTCGTTCACGCAGGCCGGGCATCTTGGTGGTGATCGTCAGGCGGCAAGGGTAGTGGTGGCGGCGAGTATGCAACCCCGAATGGGGGAGAAAGCCGACGAGAAAGAGGGAGAGAAACGAGAGAAATCGATTTATTTAACATCTAGAACTCTTTGGCCCTTTCACAATTGAGAGCCGGGATTTGCCACCGGCTCGCCACCGATCGCAATATTACATAATCGCCGTCGCGACCGAGACTTGCAAGTCGATTCCGTTCAACGTGCGTGAAACGAGCGATGCCAATATGCACGAATTACGCACGAGCTTGAATTAAAATTCTTTTTAGAAGGAGCGTTTGTAGTATAATATTGTTAATATGCAATGAGAACTCGGTAACAATTGAATTGAATTTAAAATCAATGTAGAACTAAATTGCGTATCATAGGAATTCCGTAAAAACATGTTGCGCAAAACGTCGTAATGTATACATTATTTCCAAGCAACTTTTTCTTTGTTTCGCTAGGCTCCTACAATAGAAAATTATGTTGAAATCCCCTTTATGAGGTCATTTTTATGATATTTTTTATCAAACATTATTAATTACCAATATCTTTTCTATAATAAAACAGATCTTTTTCACTTCAAAGATACTTTGCATCTTTCTTTTTATCTGTTTTCTTTGTGTCAGTAACTACACAGTACACAGCTGGTGACGCCGTATATATTTTAAGGTTTCTACAAATTGAACGAGAGAAGACTGACATGAAAATAAAATATTTGAATAGTATGTATATTAAAATTTTACGATTTCTTATGGGATCGCAATATCACTTTTATGCAAAAAAAAAAATAAAATAAAAGGGATAGTATTGCTTATGTATTAGCATGCTATTATTAGAAATGCCATAAAGTAAACAATCTTTTGCGCAATCTCTGTAAAGTTGAATATTCTTTGCAAACAATTTTAAAGTTATTTTATTCTTATATTATTTTTATTGCGATTATTATTTTTTATTATTTACATTTTATGCTGATCAAAAACTTTAGCTTCTAAAATTTAATAATAAATATTTAAACTAAATTTGTTTCAAATCAGCAAGAATAGCTTATAAATAAGGAAATAGGAGATTAATGCATTATATTAAAGAAGTTCTGTTGATTCTAACTTTGATTGCCTTATATGATAAGTATATGAGATATGATATCTACAATTTGATAAAAGATGAAGTCATTTGACCGTCTGATAAAAATTTCTTCAATAATGTCATAACAGCGCGTGCTGCCTTTTGCGAAAGTGTCTGGCAACGATATATATACTAGACAAGATGCATGGAGTAAGTGTCCGTGATATAAACTAAGATCTATGTCTCATCTTTTTTTTTATTATATTCATAATTATAATAATTGCGCACTTTGCAGATGTCATTTCACGATGGCGTCCAGGAAACTATTTTGTTTAAAGGCTGGATCATAAATAACGCGGAAGGAATGATCGGTTCTGTAATCGGTGTCATTCTTTTAACCGCATTGTATGAAGGGCTAAAATCTTATCGGTGAGTAAATATACATTGAAACGCGTAAAGTGCGGGTAACGAGTCACGTACGCATTTCAGTGAGTATCTCTTCGCACGCACGACGTTTCTCAGAAAAAATCAGCAGAAGAAATCAAGAAAGTACGTAGAATAGTGAAAATAACAGTTATTATTTTTCGCAGTGTGTTCACAATTTTTTACCACGTTGTTTGTTATTACAGTGCATTGTTGTTTTCCGGAGTACATTTCTTTCAAACGTTTTTGCACGTGATCCAAGTGGTGCTCGGCTATTTTCTCATGTTTATTTTTATGACGTACAACTATTGGCTTTGCATCGCTATCGGAGCTGGGACAGCTCTCGGATATTGGTTATTTGCATGGGATAAAACTAATAATGACAATACAGACTGTTGTTCATAAATATATTTTACAAATACTAAAGTTGACGATTTTTAATTATATGAAATCTACATTAATTAACTAATTATTTATTCTTTCTAATCGGTGAATCATATAAATAATTATACTTGTGTGTGTATCTATGTGTGTATCTATGTAAATCATATTTTTATAATTAAAAATTTAAATTGATATCTAAATTTTATTTGGTCAAGGAACATGATAACCTATCGCGTTAAATATATCTCATATAGCAACAAACTTCTTTAAAATTTAATTATTTATTTCTGAGTAATTTTCTAGATTAATAACTTAATTTACTCTTCTACTTTGATTAATAAATTGATTTTATATTCTCAGGAAAATGAAAGTTGTTACAAAAAGAGACGTTATCTAATCTAATCTAATTTATTCTTTACGGCCATATTCGTACTGGCATCAGTGATATTTCGTTTATCAAGCCACCTAAGTCAATTTGTCGAATATTGAATCACTCGAGACGTAAGAGCGATTGATACGATGGCGGACAATCGAAGTAGCGCAGCAATTTGTTGTTCGCAATCCAACGAACAAATACGTCAATTTAATTCAATCCGTCATATTATTTTCGGATGGGACAAATTCAATTTAACAGTGTGGTCACTACTATTAATACTCTTCTGCATTTGGGCTATAACATTTTTTACTGTATACGCACCGCTACCAGAAAAAAATGAACATGATCATGCTCATCATTGAATAAATAACATTTGTGGAGAAATAAAATATAATTACTGAAGGATGAATAAAAATGTAAGTATCTAAGTTATTTTTTTTAATTAATCAATACATATTATGTTTGCAATAACTAATAATTTGCAATAACTAATAAATATGTGTAGTAAAATTGACATTTTTTTTACAAGGTGATTTATTTAAGTTCATTTTCTTATTTGCTCTCTGCCATAAATTTTTATTTTAAGTTGACACAATAAAAATGTGAATAAACATTTTTCTGACATAACATGCCTAATTTAACAAGAAATTAATTTTATTATTTCTTTTATTTAGATAACTGAACAGATAGCTCAAGGCTGAATTATTGGATTACTATGAATTAAAAAAATTTAACAAATATTAAAAATCAATTATTTTTTTACAGTTATATTTAAAATAATAAATTTTAAATAATAAAGAAGAAACAAATAATTAGTGTGATGAACGATTTATAATAGAATATATTGGGAATATCTTATACAATTGCTATTATAATGAAAGTTAAAAATAAAATTTTCATCATTATATTTAATATGTCTATATATGTTTTTCTATAGTATATTTTTTATAATATTTTTAATCTCGATATATTAATATAGCACTAAATAATAATCTAACAAATTTTTCCGTATGAAGGCACTTGTTAATATCTTTAATAAGAAGATCTAATAATTTTTTATTACAAAAATGCCTGCACAATAAAAATTATCTCCTTAAAATTATGTTATTAATAGAAGGTATCATAAATGGCATAATTCTGACTCATAATGTGCTATATCATAAATGACAGTACTCTTATTATTTGAACAAAGATAAAGTATATCATATGAGAAATTTTGATATGCAACTTGATAACAAAAATGTCTGAATAAAAATTTTAAAATAAATTAAGAAGACTTTGGATTTCTCAATTATAACATTTAATTTTTAAATGTTAATACAAAAAATAATATTCGTTGAAGAATAAATAAACATTAATTAAATTATACTTAGGTTTCTTCAATATTTTTCTACTTTTATTTAAAAATAAACTATACTTCTCGTATTTGTTTAGAACATTTCTTTCATATCCTAAAAGTACTAGAAATTACATTTGGGAATTGTAAATCCCAAGAGAAACCGCCACAGCTTACGTTCGATCCATTTGAAACACGCACGATCGCGCCGGAAATAGATGACAAGATGTTTGATATGGGAGAAACATACGAAGAAGCAATTTATGCGTGCTTAGAATTTTATTTCAAGCAAAAATAATGTTTTAAATATATGATCTACGTCAATATTAGAGATTAATAATGTCTTTTTATCGAATTTTCTCATAATAATAATTGTATTTAATAGAACTTAAAGCATAACTTTATTATTATATAAATTATATTTTATTAATATATGAGAAAATATCTTTATTGATAAAAATTAGATTTTATGTGTATATTAAATATTTTATCAAATTTATTAGGAATAATAATTAACTCAAACGTATTTTGCTCAGCATTAACATTTTTCATAATACATACGTGCAATATTACGTGTCTAAATTTTCTTTTATATGCATGTTGATTTAACGTACGTTATAGTGTATGTACACAGCGTGTCTAGTAATAAATGCACAGAACGCGCGATTTACACAAAGCACCATCATAATTGAATGTCCCGGTGCAGACAGAATGATATAAGAACGACGTTTCTGAATATATATACTGAGAATTGCAGCCCGTTAATCTCCTTTATCGAGCGACATCCTTTATCTTAGAGAAGTAAAACGATAGCCAAGTTTTGCTGTAAACGGATGACATCCATAGCGCTTCCGGCGATCGATCCCACGCGAGCTTTTATTGTCTTCGAAATTACACTGAATCCTGGTGGTTTAAAAGCTGGTTAACGCGCACCCTTTCATTCTGGAAATGATACTTGTTTTCTTTTTCATCTTTCTTTTTCATTTTTTAACATTCGCTTTTCCTGCAACCAAAGCCTTGAGCGGCCTTTGTGCATTAAGCCTTTTGAACTCAATAATCCATGCAGATTGCAGCTCAATGGCTCGGAGATTTTTCTTTTTTCATTGTAACTTATACGCTGCTCTCGTCTCCCCCCGTTTGTCCAGTTTTACAATTCCCAATAGTTTACGACACGTTTTTATTTTCTGAAATCGAATAATAGCAAACGCAGACTATCATTTGCGTGTGCTCTTTCGACATCCATATCAAAATGTCATAAGTGATAGACGGCCGTTTACCAATAAAATTATCTCTGACTGGAATACGAAGGACACGTTGTTTTGCACGTCAAATTAACGTTTCAGTTGATAGTACATGTTTGTCTTAATAACGGACTAAAAGTCAATCCTGCTTTTTTAAAAAATAGCAATGACGTATTCTCGGCAAATATATGCGCATGTCATAAATTTGTTACATTTTTTTGTATACAAGAATAGATAAATATGTTATAGATTCTGGTAACTCAAAGTAATAAAATATATTATAATAAAATATATTTATATAAATTATATTAAATTTCTTCTAAGCTGTCCATGCTCAATATATGTCCTCCTGAATTATTTTCGTACTTTCTGATAAGATAAACTTTCAAGAAGAAGTTTACTAAATTAAATTTGATTTATCTCTTTTTTAATAAATAAATTGGCTTGATAACGGATATACCACATTTCCTGTTTATTTCTGAATAAATGTACGCTTCACATACAATTTATTTCATAATAAAGGAAATTTTCATAATAAATTCATAATAAATTTCATAATAAATTTAAGAAAAAAATTTCATAATAATCTTTTGTGCATTCATAAATATTAGTTACAATATTATTTAATAATAAAAACTTTAATGTATTACATTATTAGAAAAATATTGTTAATTGTAATTGCATATCTTTTTATTTGCTTTATCTGTTTTATAAATATATGTTAGAGTATTTTATATCTTAAAAGAAATGCATAATAGCATATATGCTGTTTGTATATGAAACGTTTTCTATCGATTATATATTTGACATTACATCCTTTTCTAAACGAAAATATAGACTGGATAGGTAATCATGGGGGAATCCTCGTCGAATATCCAGACGCTGAATTACATGCGTGTGCGACTGATCGATACTGGCGTCGCTAGCTGGTAAGCCGTATATTCCTCCTTTACGCATCAACCCCTCAGACGGATAGCGCCCTTCGGTACTGATTCGCCCTTTGGCTGGAGCTACCCTTAGTTAATACGGTAGACGGTACAAAATGCTTGCACCCTGTTGCTTACGTTAAAGCATTTACGTTGTAACTCGTAAACGTACACGAGGCTACATTGTAATAATATGATGAACGTATAACTTCGAATGTTCTTTTGCAATAAATATTGTAATAAATATAATGTAATTACTTTACACAAGAATTAAATAATTTATACAACTCAACATGTGCTTTATTTATATATATATGTTATGCCGTGCTGATTTTTTATATTTTTCAAATATTTAAAGCGTTTAGAAATTTTGTACTAGAAAACTAAACAAAATTATAAAAATTATTATTATATTATACACATATTATGTATTATTAGAATAAATGCGAATGTAGTATATTTTTATTTTTTGCTTTCATTAATATTCAAATCCTAAAATTAAAAAATTCAGGATTTAATTATTAAAATGTAAAAGTTTCAATTTTATATGTATCTTTTTGTGTTTTAATATTTTTTAAATTATAAAAGTTATGAAGATTTAGAAAATACAAGTATATCAAATAAATAAATTTGATGAATGAAAATGTGAAAGAAGATAGGAAAAGAAGAAAAATTCATTCTCCGACGAGACAAACTTTCATAGAACAGTTTGTCTTACTTTCTACAAATTTCTGAATAAATCAAGATATCAGCGAATGGTAATGCTTTGATTTCAAAAGATGAGCATATATTCGAGCACGTAATAGAAAATTTCTGGCTGACATTCAAATTAAATTCTCTTTATATTGCATTTGTCAAGTAAAATGAGTACATAAAGTGCAAGAATTTCTGTACACACAAACATGTAGTTTGCATACGCAAGATATGTACAGAGAGATGTTACTATTTTAGGTGTGTTGCACGTAATGAAATTACAATCACAGAACACATAAACAGATAAAATTTATTATATAATACGAAGTAAGCTTTTTTTTAAATATATAATTAAATTTGACAGGCTAACAAAGATTATTTATAGTTTTACATTAATAAGAATTTTATATTTTACAGAATTATTATATTGAACATGTAATAAAAATAATTTTACCAGTAAAAATAAATACATTTTATCTGTTATCTTACTGATTACGATAATATTTAATAAAATATATTAAATAATTTGTACGAATTTTGATACTTTGGAAAATATATTTGTACGAATGAAACAGTAAGTTTGCAATTCACTTGGTAGATGGCAATACGGACTTTCTTTTCTGCATTTTCAGGAAATAACATATGATAGTATATACTGCATACGGTAAACTTACGTGATTTTAAATTGCATTGCAATAATGAATGCGCATATAATTATGTCAGCTTTCGTGAAAAATATGATAATCATGAAGGGCTATATATATATATATATATATTTTGTCACATTGATATTATTCGAATGTTTTAAAAGTTGGATGTTACATTCATATTTATAATCGTTGACTTTGAAGCTGATGAAAAATAATATTTAATCAGCTGTCTATAACGGGGTCATCGTGTCGAAGATAACTCGACCATAAGCGGGAATGACGCGCAACGCCTCACTTCACCCTCGTGTCTTTTGTTATGTATAAATTTTTTCGCCATAAATAGATGCTAATAAATTCACAAGAACGTCGAGCCACGCTGCGTGGCCGGCATATGAAATTCATTTAAATAGCAATTGCTGGTAGCAAACGCCATTTCATGAAACGTAAAAATGAAGTGACTATAGGTATATATGGGATGCTGTCGGGCATGCGCGTTAAAAAACATTTATTTCGCAGATACGATCGGGCGTTACATTTTGCGGCAATTCTGCTGGAATCTGATAAGAAAAGTGCGCAAGTTTAACGAACACTTAAACGTAACCGTTCCTCTCACATTCTGTCATGTGTAATGTTATGTGATATCAACATATTTGTAAGACTATTTAAGTTATAAAATTGACCATATTAATCTGTACGAATGCACGAAAAAATTTCTTAAAAATTTCTTTTTATAAATCTTATTTCAGCTAATTTTAGCGTGTTTGTACGAAATTAAATTTCATAAATTAAATCTTTAATTACGTAGTTTGATAACAAAGATTATAATCATAATGTAATAAAAATATTGGACTAATTATATTCCTAATGATATCAGTTATGTAAAAAGCATTGAAAAAAAAATATTCCGTGTTCTATTCTACATATAACATTAGCCATCGCATATAGAATAATTTTGTCAACAAGAATAATATAATTTTTTTTTAGTTATTATACAACGTCTTTCCCCATAAGTGTCGTCTTTTCCCATAAGTGTCTTCCGATGTAACTGGGAAGTTTGATCGAAACGGATTTCCTTACTTGATGGATCGTTGCGTAGTCTCGCGTCTGGTTGGCTGCGCGACCTTGGCCTCCGTTAGCACCATATAACGCATGACACATAAGGGCGGGTAATGTCGGACACGCGATCCGATATGTACGCGGGTCGCAAGAAAATCGCTGCGACACGATCCACGACGTTCCGCGTTACTTCTTTCAGGTGCGGGTGAGCGCGAAACCGTCGAGGATTTATGCTCACCCCCAAGCGCTCACAGCATGGCGGTCGCAATTTGTACTCACGTTGCTCGCGAACTAGCCCTTTAAATTCCTTAACGTTTTCTCGACGACGATTTTCGTCACGGGTGTGCGAAGCGATATCAAGCACGAACTTTCTACGGCGTCCTAAATCGATGTAAGCCTGTATAAGCCAGCTTGAAATTACATGAAGAATTACATGGTGCGATGGCCAGTATCAGATCTTTGTCCCTTCGTAATTTTCTTTGTTGTTGCAGCATTACTTCCCGCGACGCTTATGCACGAGCGAGAACATTTTGCAGCATAAAAACGCGAACTTAAACCGAATCGTGACCTCTAGGTCAACTTTGTACTACGATTTCTTCGTAACTTATAGATGATATCAACATGGTTGTAGATATCATAGATATTGTAATACTTGGTTACGCCTTTTAACTGTTTTCCATAGAAATCGCGAGCGAAAGATTATTATAACCATTTATTATTATAACTATAATAACTATGAATTTTACTACTGTAATAAATTTCTGATTGTAATTGAAATAGATTATATATATTAATATATAAGAATAATCTCCGTTAAGTTTTTATTAAGTCTGATATATACATATTAATCTTTAAAAACAATATTTTATAGAAATAAATTTACTTTTAATAAACAAAATTATTTTTGTAATTGTTTTAAATGGTATCTAAATATATAATTACCTAATGATAATTGTGAAGTAATATATCACAAAATATTCAATCAACAATCGCGAGAAATAATTAACAATACAAATTAATAATCTCGAAATTCAATTTTCTATTTATATTTTTAAAAAGTATGAAAAAATATTCTTCACTTTATTATTATCTACAATATAATAAATAAGTTATAAATATAATTTTCGATTGTAAAGCTATCTAAAAATATAAGAAAATTGAAGCTTTAATGTTAACCGCGTGAGCTGAAGCTTCAAATTCCATGTCTATGATCTTCGTAATAGCGTCACTTCCGCCTGAGCAAATTCTACGACCCATTTTATGAAGAAAGAAGCCAGGTCGAGCCTCTATCGGCTGTCCATCTGGCTGGCGTGTGACCTTTCGTATCCCTTCGTTAGCCTACCGCGTGAATAACGGATAAACGAAGGAACGTTTTGGCTGATAGAGAGTAGCATTTGTATACCGTATCCGATATCAAATCACCTTATTTGAAGATTTATAAGCGGTTCAATTTCTTGCGATAGATACATCTATATGATAAGAGCCGAATACGAAGTCGAGGTTTATATCTTTGAACTTTCGTGTTTATATCGATGACTGTATATTCACTTCTGAAGACATTTTTAATGCTACAACCAACTAACTAATTTTTCATTTCATCTAATTAAGAAATAGCATATTAAAGCAGATAATTAAAGAAACTTTGTTTAATTGAAAATATGATAAATATAAGAATTGATGATACAAACATTTCTTGGAATATGTTTTCTTTTACATTTTTATACTAATATTAAATACTAATATATTAAATACTAATATAAATTTACTAGCATCTTTTAAAATTAATTTAAGATGTTAAATCTTTGAATATAATAATTTTGCATTTAATATATAATATATAATATATAAAATTAGATTGCATAACTAATTAATCTATAATATAAAGAAATTTAAAATTATGTAAACATTTTCTGTGGCTTTACATTGATTTTGATTCCCATTATCTTCATCTTTGCACCATGCTATTATAGTTGACGTTATCTCGGTATCTCAATTACATAACTAATTAAATTTCCCTGTTTCTAGCGTGTGAATATCTTTGTGCTATTGTTTGGAATAGCTTGACAGCTGTTCAATACCATTTGAAATCCATGTTCCGCTATCCAATTTCGTGTGCGATATTTTCGCTTAGTTAATAGTATTAATACATTGTAAGAAAAAAATTATAAAATTAAAATAAACACGGTAATTTGTAAAAAAGTAACCTTTCTGTCTCTTCAATATATTTGATAATTACCTAAGAAAAGTAAATTATCATTACCGGCGTTGTAATTAAATTAAGAAACGATAATAATCCATCTAAACAATTAATCGTTAATCAAATATTACGATAAAATCAGTAGCTTGTTCCTGTAATTGTTAGAAATAATTTTTCTTAATCTGATTTTGTATCTGCGTTACATAGTGTTAATTTTGCTTAGGTCATATAAATAGAGATTGCGCAAAAAAGAGGCTCGAAAGATCACGAGGTTGTTCGTAAAACGAGGTTGTTGTTATTCAAAGTCTAATGTCAGCTATACACGCAGTACGAAATTTTTCCATATTTTGCTGTGGCAATAGTTTCTGGTATTGTCGATCACAGAATCTGTGAATTGAGAAGAAGAGAAGAACGTTACAAAAAATTCGGAAGGTGCAAGAATCTAGAACATCTTGTATAGTACAATTTCCTTTAACTAATTTCCGTCGGCGACTAAAGTACTATCATTAGCAATCCGTGGTGAAAACTTCGTTTTTGTTGGCAATCGTTAATCTTGAGATTCCTGATAATAGAACGTTAATATTTTGATGTCGTCAATGTAATGAGTCCTGCATTGAAACGCATAATATTCCATAATCACGTACAGAATTGAACAGGCATTGAATTAGTTACGGTACAAGTTGTAAGGAACAAAAGCTTCAAGATCTTGAACAATATGGCCACATTATGACCAATGATTTAGTATTTACTTGATGACACAGATAGATGGGTCTATAAATTAAGATTAATGCTTGGATGAATTACATAGATTCCTATTTGATGGCAATCTTAACATGTATCGAGGTTAGAATAAATAAAATGAATAAATCTGAAATTTTATATTCTATTTCGAATAAACGAGTTTGCACGCAGCGAAAGTGATCTAAATAATATAGAACGGATATATAAAATTCTTAAACTTGCAAACGATGAAATGTTTTAAATGTCTTTTTGATTTTTAGTGTTCTTTGATAAAATTTGTAGAAATATATTATATTCTTAACAACATTAGGTCATTATAAAATAATAATATCACACATATTACACATTATTTTATTTTATTCTTATATATCTCCTATATTTAAAAAAAAATTATTATCGTTATTCTAATGTATTATTTGATTAGAAATTTTTTGAAAAAAAAAATTTATTTGTGTTTTTTATATCTTAAAAGAGTGATGGAAAATTCAAAATATAGCAGAAGTAAAAGATCTTTACAACTTAATGTAATATGTCTATTCTAAAATTTATATGTTAAATATGTTTAGTAATATGTTAAATTAAAATCATTTAATAATTTTTAATAAAAAGTTAACACAAAAATTTATATACTTAATTTTGCTAATAACTTGTTTATGTCTCTTTATGAAAAAAATCTATGTTATTAATTTGGTAAAAGTTCTAAGTTCTTTAAGTTGCACAAAGGATATTATACTTGAGTAGTATGCCTTGACCTCTCTGCTCCCTATCTTTATGACGTCACTATGCCTATGTCGACGACGTCATCGAAAGCTTATCCTAAGCGAAAATTGCTCGCTCAGTAGAAATGGTCATAATGAGTACGACCGACGCGGCTCGCGTGTCGGCTATTTGGTCTCCTTATCACGCTCGCCGGAAGCTTAAGTACGCAGTTTTTCTTTAATCAATCTCTACGGTCGGAAATGACGGTATTCAAATCACACGCTGCCTACATACAGCCTCATTTTTCGTCAGTCCATATTGTACTTAAATGGCCTAATTATGTTATAGCATAACTTTGCTTGATAATGGACTTAGCTATTTAGCCACGATGCCTGCGACCCAGTTAATAGATTGGAATAGTACGTACAAAATAATATTTATTATGTTTTCTTTTTTATTTAAAAAAATTTTTTTAAATATACACGTTAATTTTAATTTTTCTGTATATTTATATGCATTAATTTCGTCATTAAGAGATGGTCTATCGGAAATTCTTGATGTGTATGTATTTTTTATCAAAAAGTTATTTGTAACAACAACGATAGATTTATTCTAGATTGTTATAGAATTTTTATATATTTTTGTTATTATTGTAAAAGATCATTGTTTTTTTCATACAAATCTAAAATAATTTACTAGAAAATATAAGGATATGATTAAAAATAATTTCGTAGACACCATGTTGCTGGCACCGCCTGGAAAGAAGTACAATTTAATCAATTTGTTATTCTCTTTCTTTTTTGTTTGACCTGAATAGTGATAAAATAGTGGAAGGTAAAAAAAAAAAAATCAATAGAAGTAGCTTTTATGTTCAAACATTGTTCGAAAGGCAAAAGCTGTTTTTATTCTTATCGATTGTTACGCGGTAATGGAATTCATGGCAGTACATTTATTTCCGAGAATGTTCAAGAAATAACAATGTTTGACTGTTTCTCATGTTTTTTATGAGAAGGAGACGAGATTTGTTCGAGATGGGCTATGTCATTGTAGCCACATCTTATCGATGCTTGTAATCGCAAAAATTACAATACAACTCTCGAATTGGCATGCAAATGCGCGACTTGTAATTGCGAGCACATTATTCAGCCACATAAAAAGATTTTATGCGCATTAGAGAAAAGTTCTCGTTAATCTATGTGTTTTCTTGTAGACGAAAATAAAATGCGGCAAAAGTTTTCTATTAACCGATGCGAGTCAAGATTACTTACCTTTCAAAAAAAATTTTGCAGCTTGCGGATGTCTTATACAGGTACGATTATTCGATATCTTGTAACCCCAATCACATGTGCATTTCTCGTTCCTGCAAACTATTTCTTTCCAAGTGGAACTTCCATAACATTCACCTATACTCCTGCAAATTTCACCGAGAACTGCAAGAATATAAATGTCTTAATAAATTAAAAAATTAACTCAGCACTCGATAATAAAACCATTCCGCCTTACACTTTTTCTTAAAACATTTTCCTAATGTATAATAATCTTCTTTGTTACAAGTACAAATTTTGTCTTCTTCTTTCGACGATTCCATTACATTGCTTTCGTTCTTAAGTGCACAAATTGCACCAGGTGTAATAGCGGAACATTGAACATCTATTGAACAAGGCTCGCCGTACAATGATACTAAAAATATGTGTAGAAGTATTTATAAAATTATCATTAAAATTTTTATATTTGAAAAAAAGAAATAATAATGTAAATATGAAAATTTTAATAATATTTCGTTGATAAAAATAAAGAAATATAAATGCTCACCTGGCACACATAAATCTATAGCTACAGCCACATAATTCGCTTCACAAGAACAATTGTTAGAGTTACAAATAGAGTGTTCCGGTGTGCAATCTTCATTATTATTGCAGGTAGAATTGATACCTAAAATTTAATCATTATATAATGTGCGTTAGCTTTTTTATATGTTTAATAATTAAATTTTATATGCATTACATCAATTTATTAATATTAATAGAAATTTAATTAATTCTTTTAAAAAGATATAAATATGAAATGTATAAAATATTTTTCTTTGATAAAATTGATAGTTTTATAATAGTTAATAAAATATTACCTGGCAAACAAAATTTATTTGCTTCATAATAATTCTCGTCACACGAGCATACTTTTTCATTACAAACAGAATATGGTATTACGCAATCCTCATTTATTTCGCAAAACCCTCCGAGTTCTATAATTTATTACAATTATTTTGTTTACGTAATAAAAAAATAAAAAATTATGAGATGACTATTAACCTGTTGGTCCTATACAAGCCATGTTGTCCTTGCTTAACCGTGTATTATGAGGACAGTTGCATGTACCATTACATATTAAATTGCCTTTGAAATCTTTAACGAAACAGTCTTGATCACGTATACAAGTCTTGCCGACTCCCGTATTTCCCCAACAAAAAAGTTCGTTTTCCACATAATGGGAAATATTCTCATTGCATACACATTTATTATTACTGCACACAGCATCTGGACCAAAGATATAACACTGCTCATCCTGATGACAACTTCCCTTATACTCTCTGGTTGCTAAATAAAATAAATATATTAAAAATTGATATCATTTTAATGTATTCATAATTTTATGATACACACAATTCTTTAAGCACACAGTCTTTATTTCACATTGTTTTGTATCAATAACGTAAGAACGAGAATTTAATGAAATTGTGTGCGAATTAGCTCTTAATTAAAGCCACTTACCAGTAAGACACTGACGATTATCTTTGGATGCAACCGTGCCATTTGTACAACTCCATCTCCCTCCACGACAAATGGATTTCTGGATGTAGCTGACGTCGTTATTCTGACAGGGCTCCCCGAGTTCTGTCGACATAAGTGTCTGAGTATCATCACCCGCAAAATTGTGACGTTAATATTACCTGGAATGCACGCGATGCCTGTGCTGGATTCAAAATGTGCACGGTAGCAAGTGCATGTCCCAGTAGGACCGCATATAGCATTTCTCACTACTCTGCAGTCCTCGTCGGTCATACAATTACTGCCCACCCGAGTATCTGATAAAACATATATACGACTGTGCATTTACAGTTTCATCAATTTGTTGAAGATTATTATTACCATTGTATTGCATCTTTTACTTATAATTTATATACTAACTTGTATCCACTCTTCCTTCGATCGAAACGTCGTACGAAAGTCCGATCGCCGTATCGAATTTGGATTCAATAGCGCACATGAAATCGCTGCATGTTGCAGTACCGAAAGTACAATCGATATCAACTGTACACTCATCGCCGACGGCTAATCAACATTAAATAACATTTTATACAATATAATATTTCAATATTTTGTATTATAGCATTATATTTATGCATTTTACAATATATTATCGCAGTTATAATGTGTGATAATTTTACCTTTTCCTTCTCGCCGACAAGTGCGATATTCGCGCAAATAAAAGCCAAGACTACATTTGCAAATTTTTTCCTCCGCATCGCAAGTGCTCGCTTCGAAATCAGCATTTACGTAGCAGTCGATATTTTGCTCGCATTTCCCGAATAAGCCTATATATATTAATAATATTACATATTTTTCGTCATTAATTATATAAAAAGAACATAATAAATGGAATGGAAAAAAGTCGCTTACCAACATATCGATTACATCTACCGTGTAAATAATAAAAATCAGGACCACACACACAAACATTTTCGACGCATTTAGCGCCGCTAAGAAGATAAGCTGAACACTGCACTGTTTCCTCGCATGAATCATACAATCTAGTTGCAACTGCGAAAGGCAATGACAATCTCTTTGTTCACGTAAAATTATGATAAGTTTTAAAGAATAATAAAATCTCGATAAGGGAAATGTTACCTTTAATGCAGGCCGTCATATCGGCGTTAAAAATATATCCGGAGGCACACTGACACAGATTATTATTATTGCACATACTATTTTTTGCTGTACAATCATTATTGGACCTGCATTCCCATTCACTAATCCGCATTATGTTGTTTGTATTACTGATATTTTTTTTTGATAAAATGTCAATATTAAATGTAGACACTAAAACATTTCATTTTCTTCTTTAATATGAATCTTTACCTTATATTTGATATTGATTTACTTAATAATAATATATTTAATTACATATTAGAGAATATCTCATACTTATACAAATAATTGTTATTTTAAAGAAATTTTGCAAACATGTCATGTCTCACATATGTATAACAAATTTATTATTATGTCTCATATTCTCTTACCATTGTGGATGAAAAATTGTAGATATAATACTATATACACAAGTTCTTGAATTTGCCGCATCTTTAGATCTTACGAATATTACTTCGACGTCTTCAATAATAAAGTTTAATCAGACTGGCTTCTTTTATCAAATCTAAGAACAGTGCTGGCTCTAAATAAAGTATAAAGCACACAGACTTAGTTTTACAAATTTTATTATAATAATAATTATCAACCCTTTCCCTTTTTCTTACATTGCGTTTTAAAATATTATTATTAAGAAATTTATTTTTTTTTACTTTGTTTTGTAAATGCAATTAAAAGGTCTATTATATTTTTGCAACTTTTTTATGATTATATCAGATTAATTTTTATTTTCATTTTATAGTACACATTTATGTACACAGCATATTGTAAAAAAAAACATTAAAAAAATTATTTTCTTCTAAAAACTTGCCCGTTTCTTATTAAAATTGTGTATAAATATTACACACTTGGTTCTTTGAAATATATGACCGGCACTGTCAAATGATATCATTTCAATTGAAACACCTGGTTTGTTATCGTAAGAAAATAATCTTTGAAATGATATATGTTATTTGTACTTATGTTTTCAGTATATTATAACGCAAAAAACATAATACAACAAAAAACATAATACAGAATATTGAAAAAAGTATGAAATGTTATATTGAAATATTATATTGTACAAAATATTAATAAAAGTACCCTCATATTTTTCAATATTTCTAAAAATAATTGTTTTTTTTTAAAAGCATTTCTAGATTATGCAGTGTTGATCTAAAAAGTAGATATGCACTTAATCATTTGTAACAAATTGTAATTACTTAAAACCAATTCAATTAAATCATTAAAATATATAACAAATAATATATTAATAATTAAAAAGTAAATAAAAAAATGCAGCATGCAAAATTAATTTACATAACTTATACTAAATTTTTGTGTATTTTTGACTTCTTTCTGGCATATAAAGTCAATTTTTATAAATCAGATTTTATATATATTTCTTTAAATTTTCAATTTATATTGAATTTATTTTAAAATTAATTTTAAAATTAAATAAACATACGTATATATAATAGTGAGGTCAATTTCCGTTGATAACGAGACATAGTCATCAATATGGTTGACCCGGGAAAGATAAGTAATGACCCGTTGAACGTCTTCGTCTTACCTAAAAATGAAGAAGAGGACAGCTTTTATCTCGACCTTCTATATGCTATTTTACCAAGTCGAGATTAGTTCATACTACTGTGCCAAACATTTAACAGTGTCTCAGAAGAATGTTCAGTTTATAGTTATTCGTTCATCATGAAGGAACAGTGGAGCATTAGTGAAAGTTAGTAATATTATTCTTCTTATATTATATCTTATTTACATCTTTATTTATATCTTTTTATACTATATTTAAAAGAAGAAGAATTATTTATATATGTGTGTAATTATAAAAATTTATTAAAATATTACCTAAAATAATTAAACAAACTTTATTAAATTTATATTGTGTATTAAATTATATATTTATGTAACATTGATATTTTTACTTAATTAAATTTTATTTTGTATTTTTATAAAAATACATTGTAATGTGAGAAATAATTGCATATAGATTTTCATTCTACATTAAATACATCGATTTATCGCTTTTTATGAAATATATTTATTTCATATTTTTAAATAAATATATTTATATATTAATCATTTTGTAAGTAAAATAAAATGCTCAAATAAATCAACATCTTAATTTGCACAGATCAGCTCGTAGCGTTGGAAGAAGGACGACATCAGCACAAGCAAGTACACGTAAAGAAAATCGAATATGAACCCAGCTATTGCATGCAATGCATATCGTATCTCAAATTAATATTCTTATTGCAAATAATATTACTTTTTGGATGGGGTTGTTACATGATCTTAGAGACTAGGATTCCCCAAAGAATAGAAAATAAGGCTACGTATATCATTCCTGAGAGATATCCGTCAATATTTGAACCACCATCTGAGATACAGAAATCACGTCTAAGTACAGAAGCGCCTGTAATATTTGTCAAGCCTGAGGTCATCATAGATAAATTAAATAATCTTCTGGAAGGTATGGAACTTACGAAAGAGCAAAATTTAATACAAAGCAAGACAGTTGTAACAAACATGGCACACAGTGTAGTGTCAACAAATACGCAAAATACTAATAATATGCAAAATAACGACGCGAGAGTAAATGATGTCACCAGTTTATCGACATTATCATCTGAAAATATAATACAGGATGAAAAATTTACGAATAGTTTGGTGCCGCAGAAAATTTCTTCAACTAAATATGTTGATGAAAACGTTAACACTGTGATGAATGAAAAATCTCTTTATGAACAATTTTTGGAGAAATTGCGAATTATAGATAAGTTAAAAGAAGCTAATAATTTAGAAATGTTCGACAGCAAGAATGATTATACTGAGGATGCTAATCAATTGACGTTAAAAAGCCAAGAAAATGATTTGGATATGTTCCGTAAATTTGAAAGCTTAGAATTAGATGACGCAATAATTTTAACTGTTGAAAATTTAATGGAAAGACTTCGTATGGTCAACATGAATCTGACAAATGACTCGCAAGAATTGAAACAGAAAATTTTCAATTTAGACGGGGCGCAAAACGATTACAGTGTAGAGCTCACAAATATCTGGAAAAATGTGAATCAGAGTTTTTCCTGTCTTAAATTTTCCGATATAGTCAAAAAGATGCAAAATGATCATTCTTTTGAAATAAGCAAACAAATAAATAAATATTTGAAATTGGATTTTAACATCTGTCTATCTACTGAGTTTCATGAATTCTTTTATACGTCATTAAAAGACATAATCATCTCTTTCATTTCTCAGCTTGAATTACAAGAAATGCAAGAACTACAAGAAATACAAGAAATTTCAGAAGAAATTGAAGCTGGATCACGTGACGATATTAATGCAAGAAATGAAGATGGAGATAATAGCAATATGTCAACATCTTTGAACGCATCTGAAAATCAAGATTATTTTAAGTTTATTACATTGACAGCCATTACGCCAAATACAGAACAGCAACATTCATCAGAGAATATTAAAAATGAAGACGAAAAATACGATATGACGGAAGACATTAAAAATCCTTCGAAACGGTTTTTAGAACCAACAGCGGAAGATAGCGTGAAATCTTCAAACGTTAATAAATTCCAATGGTTTAATGCGCCTCCGCTTTTTGCAGATAGTCTTGAACGGAAAGATATATCAGAAGAATTTAGTAAGATGAAAAGTTCATTATTTTCGGACCCGCAGCATGAGAGCACGGTAGTTGACGATGTTATTCCAGGAAGTAAATGTGAGATAACGCTAGAAATGGAAATTCTTAAAATAAATTGTTCCGGTATTAGATTTGATGAGCAATGGAATTTGACTTCTTCCGAAATACATCCAATTGATGATTTGATTGATGATGCGAAAGTTACTAATTCCGGAGATAATTTTTATCTGGACTACTACCTTGACGATTTCCCTGAACAATTAGATGAAATAATAACGGGAATTGATAATGAGAATTCTAATAAAGAAGTTACAACTCCGCAAGATACCGTACATGAAACAATCAACGCGGTTGAATTACAAGAAAGCACACCAACAGCCGAAACTTCAAACAGTGCAATTCGATCACAAACGGTGAAGTCAGCTGATATGTATAGGTTATTTACGTTCCCTCTAGATGAAAATTACGATATAATAAAAGAAATAACAGAAACAGCCACGACGATATCTCCTTTTACTTCTGAATTTGATTTCAGTATTATTTCGCACAAAGGACATAATCTATTTCCTGAAATTTCCGATACGCAACGAGAAAAACAGTTCAAAATCATCAAAGAGCAAGATTCTTCAATTTCTGATAATATTAACATTTCAAATGATTGTAAATGTTTTCATAGTTTTGAAGAGAAACTAATTTCTGCGTTAAATTCCGAAGCGTTAAATATCATGGCACCACAGTATCGATTAAGAAAATTTTATGAAGATAATTATCCGGATAACATATGCATTATCGCTCCTCACTTATGTACTACCTCTCCATATTCCTTGCACGACCAATATACCAGTTTAAAGAAACTTTTGGAATATTTAGAAGAACGCGACAATAAATTTGATATAAATAATAATAATCACAGAAAAAAACGAATGACCGATGAGTTAACATGGCAACAAGGTAATTATTTAAAAAATTGATTTAATTTTACTTATTATATATTATTTGTCAAATTGCTTTGAATAATCACGTTGTTCTTTATTTAATTACAATATATAGTAAAAGATATATTTTATTTTTTATTTGGCAATTTTATTAATAAATGTAAATTAATATAATATAACTCAATAGCAAATACATCTTTTACCGTTAATCTATTAATTTATCTTAAATATGTATTAAAATAATGTTTCTTACATTATAGAGCAAATATCAAACACAGTAGAAGATGATAAAAACGTGGATTTATTAGTAAATTTGAAAAAAATTTTTCAAAAAATGGAAATACTTGCTGTCTGCATCGACAGACTTCACGAACGATATCTTCTTCATAATAAATTAGATGACGATTATACTTCAAGTGAATTTCCGCTGGAAGCTGAAGAAGACCTCGAATTATATACACCAAGACCTTTATATGAAAAGTAATCGAAAAATTGCTTACTATTTTAAAACAAATTGTATAAATAATTTATAAAAATGTTATTAAAGTTATTTATAATTAAGTTTTATACCAATCATTACACACATCATAGAAGTTATTCTTATAATTAAAACAAATATATAATCTTTTCCTAAAGCGCATTTCAATTGTTTCTGTCACAATGCGTTGGCACTTAATGTGCTCACGAAATTTGTTCATAAAATCTGCAAGAATTTGACAAAAGCATGCTACGGAATAATTAGCGCGTTGCTCATATGTCTGCGCATAGACCTTGAACTTATTCATGCTAATTTTTTACGATTTATACGTAGCTGCGTTAATGCGATAATGTTTCCATGCGTTGCTTGAATGACGATTGTAATTGGCCGTTCGGTGATTATAGAATTGAAAAAGTAGGTCAGGCTCGCATATCTTTAAAATAGATTCTTGATTATACTGAAAGTGCATAACCTTTGCTATTGTTTCTACTTTAAAATAAATGTTGGATTAATATTAGAATATTAAATTATCAACAAGTTTTACAATTATAACAAGTACATACAATTATAATAAATTTTTATTTTTCTATGGATATATGAAACAATGAAATCTATTTTATTAATTTAACTATATTATGTTTACATGTCATTATGTTTATGCATCGATGTTGTCACTCGTTAAAAGCATACGAAACAGAATATTTATGCACGATATCATTGCGCGGAAAAAAATCAAAATTTCACTTCATTAAGTTCAGTTGATATTTAAACTGAACGGAAATGGAATGCTGGTTGCGAAATATTCAAAGTTACGTAAATGAAATATTTAATAAAATATGATTGCCGATCTTATCAGGGATTGTTGTTGAGTTGATATAGCGTTTGCGCTTCTTTATTAATGCCAGCACTGAGCCAATCACGGGCTTAATCGCGCGCTGACCTTACACCTTACACTTTCGTGAAACATGCAAGATCAACCACGACAGTTCGATCAGTATTTCGATCGCCGGACGAGCATTCCGGCAAATTGCCTTGTAAATCACGGCACGCGTCTCGTTAAATTTATGAATCACACGCGAGCCTTCGTGATCGACGATCGATGAGAAGTTTTCCTCGTCGAAACAAAAGGCGACGTGATCATCATAAAATCGGCACGACAATCCGACGCCTTCCTGCTGCTGTGAACGTTACGAGGCGAGGCGCGATACACTTGGCGTGCAGGCGGACACATTTCTACGACTGTCTGCCTATAAAATACTGGCAACACGACGATAAATTTTCGGTCGCTTTCGTGCACGAACAGCCGGATGCGCCTCCTTTGTAACTTGCGAAATTAACATTTCGGGCTCGGTGGTATTCCGACGAAGAAAAGTAACGTCGCGATGCCGGGCACGTGATAACCAAGGAAGAACCAAGATACTCAGATAACTTCTTACAACAATTGCACGAGAAAGCCGCAATAATAACTTTATTTTGCAAAAAAAAATGCTGTTCAAATTCTTACATACCATGAATTATTTATTTATAAAAATTATTATTGAATAAAAATTATTGAATAAAAATTTACGTAATTGATATACACATGTATCATATGTTTTTAAATGTATTTTACATGAAGAGAATGCGATGATACCAAATTTTTTCATGAGTTATTTCAAATCATTAAATTGCTTAGACGCGAATAATGGAGATACAATAGTAATAAAATTATCAGTTTCTCAAAAATTGTCTGTTTTATTTATATACAATTTCTTCCTAAACAATAATGTTATAAACATTTTTTTATATTTTTCTTTTCTTTTTTCAGTTTGTAATAAGTTATTTACAAATATAAAGAAAATTGTATAATTAATACAGCAGAATTATTAAAGTTATTAAACAAGATAATTGTACAAAAAAATTTAATATTTTTTTAATAATTGTTATTTTTAATAATTTTTCTTATGTCAGTAAATGTTTGTTTACTATAAATTAAAGAAATAAAATGACTTTTAAGAAATTATTTTTGTAAAGCCCGGTGAACAAAAATGAATAAAATAATATTTTAAAAATCAAAGTACTTTTTCATTATTGTACCTTTTTGTACATATTTTGTATAAAAATTGATTTATAAACACATGCCCTTTTAGTGGCATGAAGGATGAAAAGTTAAGCGAATATTTGATTCAGTGTATGTAGGTCGATTAAAGTAATTGCGGGGTTTTCAGATGAGGCATTTCATGTAACCCATATTCGGCGTCAGCATGAGACCAACTTTTTACAATAATGTCGTGATTGTAATATATGTATATTATAAGAAAGGTCTCAACGAACATTCCCTTAATTTTCCTCGAGTTGACTGAAGAAACTTAAGCAGATTGTTGATACGGTCACAGTAATTACAAAAGTTTGTTTCAGCTCGGACATTTGGCTTCCTAGAAAATATAAACTGACGTCTAACCGGGTTTATGTATTGTTTAATTATATAGTTAAATAGAAATTAATTTGATTTATTAAAATTTATTAGTGATATATGAAAATTGATATTGAAAATGTGATGTGAAAATTGATATTGAAAATGGATGCTAAATGATAATGCAAGGCAGAAACTTCAGGGGTTGTTTCCGGGTGGTATCTTAAAAAGAAGTCAAGTCCTATACGTCGAATTCGTTGGCAAATTTTGCTGGCAATGCTCAGCAATGGCTCGGTAATGGAATATCTAGCTGCGTCTTTCGAGGCGATCGAAGTTCAACCAGCTAACTTCGTATTCAGATCTCAAGAAAGGTGGTAAGGTAACCACCCTATGGTAGAACATTTTCTACTTTAGTAGTGGCAGCACGTAGAGGGTTTTGTAGTGGGGATGCTTCGAAGGCTTAAAAGGCCTTCCAACGTCCTTGTAACACGCAGTCTTGGAATCAAACATACTAGTATTCCGCGTAAATGGATCGAAAGTGCGAAGAATAATCTCACTTAACTTTGCCGTCACCGGTCCAATCAGATTTCCATCGGAGTGATCTCTGGTGTGCCGAAATTAATTCGCTAGGAAGATAAAAGAAATAGTTTGAGGTGAAAAATAGGAGTGAAGAAGATTAAAATCTAAAGAAGAGAAAAGATTTTCACAAGTTTCCTTGTTAGAGTTTGGGTTTGTGATTTGTGATCGTATAAGTGATAATAATTAAATATTATTTGTATAAGGATTAAACAAGAGACCATGAGAGGTGGAATGGGTCTTCGAATAATTATATCCATTTTGTTGGTCGTATCAATCTTTTCGCCGCCGATGTCCGCTGCCCTCACAACTTTCGGAAAGAGCAATCAACAGAATCAAAATTCGAATCCACCGCCACCACCTACACCAAGTATGTTATAAACAAAAATTCAAAAAGCGTATATACCGCTAACAAATAGTAAAATCTTTCTAAATAGTTATATTTTAAGGATAATAATTGTGAATGTAATAATTTTCATAATTATTCTCATAATTTAACTTATAAGTGCAATTTTAAACATTGAAAGCAAATTTGTGAGCGTAAATATCTCAATGTATACAACGATTCTATTATATTTTTTTTACTTATTAAATATTAAAAGATCAAAGATATTAATTTATTTTCTATTTCACTTATTTTGTTAATTTCAATCTCTTAAAAAATTACAATTTAGCAATTCTTAGATGTATAAGATCATTCAATTTTATGTAGAATCTATTTATCGTATGTATATAAATAAATCTAATTATATTATATAAAATACAATTTTATTAAGCGTAATAATTATTTTGATATATAATTTCAACAGTTATTCTTTTAATTGTTTTGTTTGACGTAACAAAGTAATTTTTAATATGTTATTTAGTATCTATTGTATAAACATGCAAATTAATATTTCTATAAACATGCAAATTAATCTCACAATAATTCGTCAGAGATGAAAAATGCGTAGATATAAAATCTAATGTTTGAGTCAAGGTTAAACTGCGAATAAATGCTAATGCTCTGCTGAATGTCAGAGTGCTAGTCTGTATAGTTTTTATTCTTTTTATCAATATATCATTGTTATATTATTACATATACAATTGTTATATTATTTGAAATTATCTACAAGTTGTACAATTAAAAGTAGTAAAATTAATTTTCACAACCGAAAATGTTATTGCATAAAAATTATCATTAATTTTTGCTTTTCTTATTAATAAAAAAAAAAAATAAATTTTTGAATTTTAAATATTACATAAAATATCCCTGATTTGTAGAATGACTATCGCGAAATAAGATTTTGCGATAGTTATTTCTTTTGCAAATTTAATGGTTTTTGCGGTAATCTTCTTAAAATAATATTGCATGCACTTTTACGGACTGAAAACGTATTAAACTAAAGGTCAAATAAGATTACGGTGTCTTACGTGAAATAATATTATACGTGATATAATACAATATTGCAGCTGGTAAAGCTCGCGAATGTAGAATGGAAAACGACTGTGCTGGTATTCAAAATACAACGTGCATGTCGGATCCCCGAGATGGAAGAACTCGATGTCTTTGCACCGATTACACGGCACCAATCAATGGTGCCTGCCATAATAAATTAAAAGGTAGATCAATTTTATTATGAAATTAATTTTGACTTTATTCAGACAAAAATATTTGCACTCAATATTTTTCGGTAACATTTAAAATGTTGTATAACATGTGACATCATTTTGTATTTAATCAATTGCATGTATGCTTACGTTTCAATTTTTATTATAAAATTAATTAATTTTGATTTTATTCCAGCAGAAATATTTTTATTCAATATTTTTTGATAGGATTTAAAATGTTGGGCAACATTTTATATCCTATGTGATGTTATTTTTATTTCAATTAATTGCATATATGCTTATGTTTGCAGTGTTTCGCACACGTATCCACTTAGTATTTATTGTTATAATTCTTTGAAACAAGTCAAATTTTGGAAGGTAATTTTAATTGAAAGACGAAGATTTGCATTTGCAAATCTTGCACTTACGTGCTCTATTGCAGTATGTGAACATACATATGTGACAGTATTCGTAGCAGGTCTATGGTTATCTATGCAAATTGGTACGGGTAAAGAGTACCGCCACAACCTACCTTCAATAGTTCACGCCGATACAACTCGCTTTTCCTTCACGGCAAGAAAAAGCGTGAAAGTAGAACAGCAACAAAAATAAAAACTAGATATATATTAGCTGCGAGCTTTCACAAATTGTATTCTAAAAGGCGAGAGATATGACGTTATATTTATTACAATATTTAACAAATTATAAGACATAGTCATATATAGTTAAACACTTTACTGGTTTTCGTATTAATAGACAATAGATTGATAATAGATTGTTAACAAAAGTAAGAGCAACAACCGTACCTGGCACGATGCAATAATGAATTTTAAAACTTTGGAAATCGTACAACGTGTACCAAGCAATTTGTGTTCGATATGTAATATTAGAGGTTCGTGAAACGATCCGGAAACTCGGCAATTTCGTTTGATTAGATGATTACTATGCACGTTTCCCTTCTGATTTTCGGCGGAGTTGCCGATGATTACTTCGAACATTTTAAGCACAATTAACTGCGGCCAGAATCGATCGCGCATAAAAGCTATGTTCACGAGAAGTTAAATAGAGTCGTTCATTTACAATAATTAATTGGAATCATACGATGATCACTAAGATCATAAATTCGATAGATAAGTTTGTATTAAGAGTAAATACGTAAAAATTATTACATGGAATCATACCTCATTTTTCCAAACAATTGATGAAATGCTTTAAAGAAAGTAAAAAAATAAAAGATTTGCACTTAATCTTTTTGTTTACATCATTTGTTATACAATTTTGTAAGTTATTGTAAGAGTTGTATTTTTTTCTTTTAGCTATTCATGTACCATGCAATGCTGATATAGAGTGTATAGAATTTGCCCACTGTGTGCAACGTAACAGCACAATGGGAAAACGCTGTTATTGCCGGGAAGGATTTTATGAAGAATCTCCTCTGTTCTGCAATGGTAAGTTTTATTTTATTTAAGATTTTCATTATATAATTTATCATTCTGTTTTAATAGTACAGTTTAAACATAGAAAAGGTTAATTAATATTAAAATAGATTTCCTTTAATTTTATATAAGTTATAAAATGCTCCTTTCAATGAGTAATAAGATATAATTTTGTAATAATTTTTAAGCAATATTTTTGTTATAAATATAAATATCAATCATTATATTTATTTATATTTATTTAGTATTACTAATGTTCTCATTTAAATATATATTTAGTCTATTAACTTTCCTGTTTGTTTCAAAAGACGTTAATCTATCTTCATGTTAAAAATTGGAAAAAATGTGATAATAAATAATATTTAGCAAGAAAATTATTATCTGCAATTAATCAGATAGAATGACGTAATTATCTCGTTTAGCTATTATGAAATTTTTGCCACATATTTATCAAAAATGTATTGCAATACACAGAAATTCTTTTTCGTAGAATAATTTACGAGATAATTGAATATCACTTTCAATATATTCAACATTACAAAAATTATTTCATGACATGTTTACATACTTTCTAGGTTGCTCATCCGTCTTCACGTTGTATACGATGGCTTTATTGGCTGCTTCGCTCGTGTTTGGAAGACTTAACTGCATTTAAAGCTTTCAGCTTTTAAAAAACTATCTTGATAACCCCTAAATCTGTATGATAATCCACAGTAGAAAGATATAATAATTCTTCGAACCAACGAATCCAAAGAGAAGTCGTTAGAAATATACTTATCATTTAAACGTGTCAATCATTTAATTTAATGAAAGCGTTTAAGATGTACAAATATGTTTTAAGTTTCAGAATAATAATGCACGTTTATATGTTAAATAATCATGAACTATGAATAAATCTTTATCAAATATAGAGTTTTATTCTAAATCGTATATTTTTCTTCATTTAGAATTATCAAAGAAATTTATTACAATTTCTAGAGTAATTTTATAGAAATTCTATTCTATTATATTCTATATTCTATATTATATTTATATATAAAAATTTAGTATTTTCATGTTAAATTTAAGAAATTATCTTTGCATTCAATCTTATGATCAACGTATCAGTTAACCCACAAGTCTATATAGCCGACGATAAGATGCGAAAAATATTAAATTATAATTATAAAAAAAAATTTAAATGTTTTCGAATTATTTTTGTAACAACAATAAGTGATTCAGAATTCTCAATCACTTTTAATTTTACAAATCTGCAAAAGTAAATACAATTTTGTTATTTTTACAAGAAAACATTTATTTAAATGAATTACTCGAATTTGCTTCTTATATTTTGCCATTATATTGATATAATTTAACTATTGACAAAATAATTATTATTCTATATGTAGCTATGTCTCGTAACAATAAAATATTAAAAAAGTGATTGTTAATTCTGATTTACTTTGTGACTGTGGATCAGTAGTCAATGGATTATTAATTAACAACCAATCTTGGTTTACATTTTTAGTATACAAGTGCTTAAAAGTTATAAAATTAGAAAGAATTGTTCTAGTTATTATAATTAAATTAGAACAGACACCAAATTTATTATTTTACGTATTTATTTCTGCTTGGTGTATAATCATAATCCGCCATTTTATTACTATTACCATGTTCTAACATTTTTATTCTATTATATAATAATTATAATATGAGTTTGAAAGACTAATATATAACATGTTAACATATTGCAGATAAAGTTTATTATTAGATTCACATCAAATTTGACTATCCTTAGAAGATAGTTGAGATAACAGAATGATGCTTTGGTAATAAATTTTTGCAGTGTACATGATTAAGCTTCATATTTTAACTGCATTTTAGAAAATATTTATTTAAAAATCCTCATATTAATTATTTTTAATGTAATGTATTTGTAATTTATATGTTTTTTTTTAATGCGCAAAGTATACAATGAAAAAAGATAATTCGTAGAATAAACTTACAAAGTTGCAAACAATAGTTTTTTAAATATTTCAGAATCCTAAAATTCAACAATAATATTCAATCGTTCATCAAATGTTATATCCATTTCGAGCTAGATCTTGTAGGTCGATTTGAATATATGATATTAAAATAAATTCTTGTAATAAATATAAACCTTTTGTCAATTACGAATATAAGCAATATCTTAATTAATAACATAAACGCACCAAATATATAATATATTTATGTCACCGTTATTATACATTTAGTGATCACATAGGGTTGTCGCAGAGTTTAATTTATTATAGTGTAAGTGTATCTTTTGTAAACTTTGTGATAATGAAAGCGTAAAGTTAGTCATTATTCTCGCTCTAATGCCGTTTTATGTATTTGAATATTTCTTGCACAAATAAATTCTTGAAACTTTTCGAGTGAATAGTTCTTTATTCTTTAAAAATATTATATTATTTATTAAGTTATTTACTCTATATATTCTATATGGAAAGGTAATCATTAAAATTTCTTTACAGATTTGACACAATTATTTCATTTATCTTTATGTGGTATAGAAATATACACATATAAATTTTCTTATTGTCATTTTTTTCTAAATACTAATTGTGTTACGGTGTTTCCCGTCTGTCCACCAAATTGGAATGTATCTGTAGGAAGCTGACTATCAAATTCAAAATCTGCGGACAATAATCGCATTATCGCAAAGCATGCACATTTCAGAAGATAGTTTTCATTATATTCTAAAGATAATGATGCGCAGTCATTTCTCTTGTAAAAAAATACATTTTTTTTTTTTGATAAAATAATCAGAGAAATCCGAGAAATCATAAACACGCGCACATACAATAAATTTCATTGAGAGAATATATTCACTATTTTAAGTGGCAAAATTATTAAAATTTTATTATACTAACGATTTGCGAAGTGTTTCAGCAATTCTTCTTTGGTCCAGTTGCAGGACGTCAAGATGAAATATCCTCCTGGTAAAAGAATGCGATGTACGTTTTCTATATACTTCTGTCGTTTTATAGTCGGATTTTCTGGATTTAAACTAATAGCATCGTAAGTGCCTTTATCGTGGACGACTTTAAAATCACACGGCAATGCATTGTCGAGTATGTCGCATATTTTTAAATTTACGTTTGGTAAGTTGTTATCGTTCAACACCATGCGGGCTAGATTTATCCCTTTCTGCGAGTAATCCACTCCCGTCAAGTTCGTGAATCCTTCTTCCGCGAGTTCCACTAAAGTCATCGCATTACCGCATCCTACATCGATTATCTTATCTCTCTCTTTGTCTAAATCCAATTTCGTGGCGATCCATCTAGAAAATGACTTGTTTATATCACTTGTTTATATGCTGATATTCTCGCAACTATAATGACACTCATTCATTTTTATTTTTTATTTACTTCAAATATCATCAAAAAGATAATTACTTTTAAATAGACTTTAGGAAAAAATTAATTACATCTTATATAAAATTGAATATATTAATCATATAATATAATTCTTTCATTACAAAATTTGTTTACACATTATATGGATTGTATATTATATTAAAATTATAATATAAAAATATTTGCTTCATTATTTATCAATTTATGTATAAAATTATACATATTAATGAGAAACGAAAGTTGTAATTTCATACAATTTTAAATTATCCTAATCATTTTGAACTATTCAAAAAGAAATGAAAGAATTATCAATAATCAGCAGATATTAATAATATCAAGTACTTCTAAAAAATGTATAAATTATATTGAGACAAAAACATAACTTTTAAAATAATTTTCAATAAATAATCGTAGATTTATTCTTAAATCTAGCGAACTATCCGCAGTAGAAAAAAATATTACATAATCGACGAAAAAAATTTTCTTAATTCATGCATAAAATTATATTGATAAATATACAATTTATACAAATTTGAATTATTTTAATATTTTGAACTGCACGAAAAACCTATTTCAATAATCACCTAATGTTAATACCGAGTAAAAAATATATAAAATACGTCGAGAAGGAAAACATATTTATATAATTTTTAAACTAATAATATATATAATTTTTAAACTAATTTTCAATAAATAATCGTAGATTTATTAAAATCTATTAAATTATCCGCAGTAGAAAAGACTACCGCGGGGCCGACGCCGGAGATCGAGGGCGCTACCGACGGAGAGGACAGGCCACAGCTCGGTCCCCTCGGCAGATGTCGCCACCAGTGGCGCGCGTGGAACAGTCTCGATCGCGTCGCGGCTGTTTGCGCGTTTCCGCGGGAAAGCCTATCGATTTTCCGCGGTGCTGTTTATCCGCGGTGCGAGCAACGCGTGTTCGCGTGCTGGTCCTTGGCTTCGCTTACCGTACAACCTTGCGCGAGTTGGCCGCGCCGAACCACACCTCGCCCACATCGCCGTGGTCGCGAAAGTTGTCGAGCTCCTGCGCGTACGCGTTCTCCCAGCTGCAGCAAGAGCGGCACAGAGGGTCAGAAAAGCGACGAGTAATGCACAACGGGTGTCTCGCGGTCACGGTACGTATTACTTACAAATCGAGAGTGCCGAGATCCGACGACGTCAGCTCCTCGTTTTCCTGCTCTGTCATTATTTCACTGCGACTCGTTGAAACCTGACGAGAACAATAACGTCGATCTGGTCGGCCGGATCTCACGATGTGATTGCTCGAGTGATATCGGATCCACAGATTTTACATGAAATAATTCTTATGAAACAATTGATAGTGTTACAAACGTATTGATCACGTTGTCATAAGAAAAATGAATTAAATCCGATAAATTTGATAGGCAATGTTTATTCGTGAACCGGTGTAATAAAAGCTCAACGTGGAGCATGAAATTGCTTCGAAATTTTACGGCTAGATGGCAGCATCGTTTAGGTATTTTCTTATCAATGATAATATATATCACGTTTTATTTTAATTAATAATTAAATAGAAATATGTATTTGTTAGAAAATAATTAGATCAAATTATATTAAATTGTTGCAATGATACTAAAAATGATGCGTCTTAATTTTACAAAAAGCGTTTACGCTAATATTTTTTATTTTGTATCAATGATACAATTGAATTTCTATTATACACGATTAATTTTTTTTAGACTTTTAATGATTAAATTTATTAATTGTGAAGTCCAAAGCAAGAAAGAAAAAAAGTTTATTTTTTTCTCATATAAGAATATGTATCTTCATGACAATATCGTGTTTTTTTACAATATTTTAGTTTATTCTGTTAAAATATATTTTGCAACTTGCATAAGTAATGGTTTGGTGCAGGTGTTTATAGCGCTATCTGATAGCTGTAATCCTAAACACAGAGTAGAGTTGTCATCTGAGACTCTGAGAGTTTATTAATTTATCGCGTTGCGTACGATTTTGGGTAGAGTTTTCTGTACATTTATTTCAGGACTTTATTTTCCAAAAAAAGATACATTCGTCAAGAACAATTAATATTAATATAATTGTGCAATAAATGCAAAGAAAAATCATAAAAGAAAAATCGAACGCATGTGTTGAATTTTTGTTAAATTTTTTCAATAATTTTTGTATATGTGGACTGTCGTTAATTATCCAAGAAAGCAAGCAGTTTTATGAGATTAAAAATTTTGATTAATCGTATATTGATTTTTATTTGCACGTTTTTAATTACACGTGATTACACATGTGCATCGTTGAACCTAACCTAAAGATTAACTTGATCCTATTTAAAGTCTTGTGTCCGATGCTAGACATAAATCTGAGAGCTCGAACGAAGAAAATATTACTTAATCATATTGATTAGTTGATCGACATAGCCCATTATCATTGGTCAGTTTTCCTTCGTCCGAAATCTCGGATCGATTTATAATATCGTGGACACAAGACTTAATGGTACTACTGTCATCATGATCGTGCATAACTCGCGACGCTCGTGGTAACCTCTACGTTGCAATTTTTAATTTTTTTTCAGCCTGGATTATTAGGTGTTAATTAAATATGAGCATTAACAATCTATTAACGAGCATTTTATGTTCTGGTAAGTAAATAGATTCTGATGTCTTAAGCCATATTTTTTAGAAACAAAAAAATGATTCTTATCATAATGAGAGCAGAATGTTAGTGATTAATTTTTTTGTTTATTATAAATATTTTTAACAATTTAGCCGATATAATCCAGAAGTTTTATATATATATAAAGTATTAAATGTTAGCATACTTAAAAATATACTATAAAAATATACTTTATTATTTAAAGTGATGTTTTATTTGTGAGCTTGTTTAATAATACAGTTTTTCAATTTGATCTTCAATGAAATCTATAATATCTCATGAAAGATTATATTATCAAGCTATAGTTTGCAACATTACTTCCGTTTACTTCCTTTTACTTCCGTTACTTATGAGGAAGAATAGTTTTATATTTTGCTTCACATTGTTGACTTTCATTTGAGATTTCTCTACAGTGGTTAAATGAATACTAGGTAATGATAATGTAACATTATCTAGAGCGACATTGCACGAAACTTACTGCTATGGCACGATATTATGCTTCTGTCGCTACAAATCCAACAGACAGACACAATGTAAAACCAAAAACTGCTATATTAATGTTAAATATGGGTGGTCCTGCCAATACTGATCAGGTTCATGAATATTTATTAAGAATAATGACCGATCGTGATATGATCCAACTGCCAGTTCAAAGGTTTTCTATATTTTAAAGCTTACATGCATGCTACAGAAGCTAGTATTATGTAGGAGGAATATCTTTTACAGATGTATGTTGCAGTAAATTAGGTCCTTGGATAGCGAAACGTCGCACTCCAGAAGTACAGAAAAAGTATTCTGAGATTGGCGGCGGTTCGCCAATTTTACGATGGACGAATAAACAGGGCGAACTTTTATGCAATAAATTGGATGAAATTTCGCCTGAAACCGCGCCTCATAAGTATTATGTTGCCTTTCGATATGCAGATCCTCTCACAGAAGATACTCTTGAGAGGATACGCAAGTATGGTTATTGTATTTTTCATAATGCAGTCTAAATATGTATAACACATAAACATGATTGTAGAAATGTAATTAAGGGATAATTTGAATGAGCGGTGCTTTTCCTTTTTCAGCGATGGAGTACAGCATACTATACTTTTTTCTCAATATCCTCAATATAGTTGTTCAACATCAGGATCCAGTTTTAATGCTATATACAATTATTACAAAACTAGGTGATTATTTTTTATTATTTTTAATCTATTTTTAATATAGGTAAGATTAATTGTACATTAATGCAAAAGAAAAACTCTAATTGATTTTTGTTATTTATTTTTCATATATTATAGGCAGATTTAAGAGTGGCATATAATTCGTGTGCTATATACATATATTTGCTGTACACACAAAAAACTTTTATTTAAAACTTTATAAATTAAATTACATATTACATATTTTAATATGTAAGTTATAACTAAAATAAAATATGTTAAAATATACGCACGAAACAAGTAAACCATTATTTTACAGAGAGTCACCAAATGGCATGAAATGGAGCATCATCGATAGATGGGCCACGCATCCGCTCCTTGTTAAAACATTTGTCGAAAGAATTAAAGAGGAACTTGCGCAATTTCCTAGCGAAAAAAGAGACGATGTGATAATTTTGTTTTCAGCTCATTCTTTGCCGTTGAAGGTTGTCATCTTAAATCAACGTGTATTCAGTTTTATAGTCACTTAGAAGTTAGCCTGACTCTTGTTTCTTGTTCTTGTTTCTTCCCGTAATTAGGTTGTAAATAGAGGAGATTCTTATCCCGCAGAAGTTGGAGCCACAGTTGCATTAGTAATGCAGGAATTAAATTATTGCAATCCATATAGTTTGGTATGGCAATCAAAGGTATATAAAAAAAAATATTTGCTGTATTAAAATTTAACGAAATTTAGCCGGTTTAGACAAAAAATTGTCGCATTATTTGATGAATTATGTATTACGAAATATACGAAATATATATTTAGGTTGGACCTACGGCATGGCTAGGACCGTTTACCGATGAAGCATTGAGGGGTTACGTTAAACAGGGCAAGAAAAATTTTATTCTCGTACCGATTGCATTTGTAAATGAGCACATTGAAACTCTTCACGAATTGGACATAGAATACTGCCAAGAACTTGCCGAAGAAGTAAGAAGTGCCGTATCTTATTATCTAATATTATGAACAAGGAATATTTTACATTTAATTTTTTTAGCTTGGTATCGAGAGAATACGAAGAGCTGCCGCGCCTAATGATCACCCTATTTTCATCGACGCTTTAACAGACATTGTTGTGTCTCATCTCCGATCGAAACAATCTATAAATCCTAAATTTTTAATACGATGTCCTCATTGTGTAAATTTAAGTTGTAGTGCCAGTAAAAAATGGTACGCTCAGATTTGTAAAAATTAATAATATTAACGGTTAATGTAACGATTATAAATGTTACGTAATGCGCGTGCGAAGACATAATCATAAATATTATATTATATTTAAGTATGAATAATGGTATATTTATATAATTTCCTATATTAATTATATATGTAATAAAATAATATGTTAATAATTAAATGAAAATGAATAGATCCAATGGAAATATATATGTATTATATTTGTGGAAATCGTGCAATAATATCGAATAAATTATAATATTTGTTTTATTTCGTGAATCCCTCGCAAAATTTCCTCAGACATCAATAGCTAAAATAACTTCGTTAACAAAAAGTTATTTATATGAATATGTATGCTTACTAAAATTGTTTATATTTATTTGTTTGCTTCTGATATAATCCAAAATAGCTGGCGTAATATTGCTTTTAAGTAAATACAATACCTTTTGTTAATCATATAGCTTTTATAAATTTTTGTTATTTGGTATTCTGCTCGAATTCGTGCATTTAATGCGTTTTACTTTTTCAATGAGGTTAAATCACAATTGTACAACAAGTATTGCGGCAACAATTTTGTTAGTACACTTCTACTTTGCTTGCTTACTGTTTTGTCTTGTAAAAACATCATAGCAATCAGACCGTAATAATTCTATTATTGCTATACAAGAAAATTACTGCATTTTACGTATCGAGCTTAATAGATCAAACCGTAATAATCCTATTATTCCTATACAAGAAAATTACTGCATTTTACATATTAAGCTCAATAGTTTTCTTTAGTTATATAGTTGTTTACAAAGTGCTTGTGATTTTGTGAATTTTTTGTACACCTAGACTTATCTAGATATTTATTGCATTTGTATATAATCTCATTAATAGAACTTATTATTTTGATAATTTACTTTTACCTTTATGAATAAACTGCATTTTTATAAATATTATGTTATTTAAGATAAGATAAGACTGAGTTATGAACAAGTTTTCGCTTTACACTTGTATCTGACTTAATTTGATTAATTGTAATAATTATATTAATTGTAATAATTATCGACGAAAGAATATTGCTTCGATCGATTATTATTTACAAGAATGATTAAATATCATATAGCGATTAGAATTTCATTAGGTTAAAAAAGATGAATTCTATTTTTGTACAAATTGGGATCTCAATTCTTCATTCGAGACATGCATATTATTCCATAGAACAAGAATATTGCTAATATTGTTTTGACCTCTTTTGCTAACATATATTCGATTATAATCAGGACGATTATCATCGTTCTCAAAATATTTAACGTGCTAAATCTAATAGAGATCATTATGGCGGCTTTCAACGTAAAATGGAATTAATTTCTGCATAATTTGATTAAATTTTCAAAATGTATTGAGTTCTTAAATAATCTTATTTATTCCATTTATGCTGCATATCAACCGTAAAATTTACTCCAATTTAATAAATCAGTCTGACGCATGAATATATCGAATATCAAACTATAAAAAAGCTTTTACTTCGTTTTTACGCAAACACAAATGTCAACTACGATTGGTAGTATACACAAAAAATCTCAACCTCTTTCCATGACGATATCATAGGGATCAAATTTCTTGTTGCGTCAAGACAGGTATCACTAACTACATGGAGAACGATGATACTAAAGGTCAAGTTACATCGGTGTATCGAGTGAATTAACTATGGCTATGATAAGTCAATGATTAATGATATTTCGATATTTATAAATTATAATCCTATCGCAGGCAGAAGAGAAAATAAATTAATTTCATACTTACGTTGATATAATCAATCTTTATTTTGATAAATATCTAATAATGCATGCAATGTATTGGCATATTTGATGTTAAGATATTGCTATTAAGATTAAAAAACGTCGATATAAATCGTACTTTCATTTATTTGCATTAATTTCTTGTGAAATTATCAAGTTTACTGTTAAAAAATTTTTTACTGCAAACTACATTAAAAAATATTTTATTAAAAAAGAATATCCAATTCTATTCAATTAAATAAAAGTTCCGGTTTTGTCCAGAATAGAGTATCTAGAATATTTGAGTAGAAAAATGTTTATTTTAAAAGACCGATATACGTTTGTTTTAAAATTATCTTTTTTAATCATTGGAGTTTGCTTGTTTAATGTTTAATTTTAAATAATTTAATTTTAAATAATTAGGATTTTAAATATTTTTTTAAAAATAAGTATCAATAAAGGCTTGAGAAATAA
Source organism: Pogonomyrmex barbatus (assembly GCF_055798465.1). Lineage (NCBI taxonomy): Eukaryota > Metazoa > Arthropoda > Insecta > Hymenoptera > Formicidae > Pogonomyrmex > Pogonomyrmex barbatus. Next base: position 3,740,134 of record NW_028297098.1, read on the forward strand.
CAAATTTAAACAATAAATGAGAGAAAAAAGTCTGGTCCTAAAAAGAACTGGTCCTTAATGATTTGCAAATTAATATCTTTTTGATACATTTTTTTCAGGTCAACAAACTGATGTCAATTATTTATTGATCTTAAAATGTAATTACACACTAAAAACTAAAATTATAATAATCATTTTTTTTTGTAAAAATGTATGTATGTTCGAATAATCGAAAGACTCATATTAATTACATTGCTAATGTCAGACTCAAAATATGTCATTTTTTAGACATTAATTTATTTTAGACATTTATTTACCGAAGTTTTTGTGAGTCATCAAAACTTAAAATTAGATCTTAGATTTGTTACAGAACAAATTATATAAATAAAATGAAACAAATACTCTACACAAAAAGATACAAACGATAGTTTCGATTTAAAATAAAAAGTATGCAATAGAAGTATGTTCTATATTTCATGCAAATAATCTTTTGCTCTCTGTAGCTTTTTAACATATCATAATGTTGGATGCATGCAAATTTAAATAATATTGTAAGATGCAAATTATACGTTTTATTATTTAAATACTTCAACTTTAAGCGAGAAAAATACTCTAATGTCTTTTTATTTCGACCTGTTATAGTATTTGCTTCGACAGGTACGAAGGTGTGTGTGCGAAGACGATCGTCTCCGCCAGTTTATTCGTTCATTATTATTCAGCGAGTAAAAGCGTCTGTGTCGCATTAAATTTAATCATGCCTCAGCACGTCGTACAAGTCCTTCGATTTTTTCGCAGGTTCTTCACGACGAGGGGTTTATCCCAGCGACAGCGTCGTCGTCGTCGTCGTCGTCGTCGTCGTCGTCATCGTCGTCGTCATCGTCGTCGTCATCCTCGTCGTCCTCCTCGTCGTTGTTGTCGCCGCTGCCGCCGCTGCCGTCGGAGTGCCGTCTCCGCCACCGCCGCCGCCGCCGACGTGCTCGGGATATCGAACGTGAGTCGCGCGGCGCTGCTTGCCGCCGCGCCGGCCTTATAAATGCGCGGCGCCGGCGGGCGCGCTCAGTATGTGTCATGCTTGGCGAGCGCGCGCGTTATCCGTGATGGCGGCACGAGTGCGGTTGAAGATGCGCCGCGGCACCGGCGTGTCGCCGCTCGCCGTTCTGCTCGCGATGTGCGCTGTGCTGAATCTTGTGAGTGGGATGTTCGAGCACCGGCACTGCGACCACCAGCATCCGCGGGCGCATGAGGTAAGTGCCGTGTATTCGGGAGTATCGCGGAGAGGGATTCTAACCTCTCCTCGATCCCTCGCGTTTGCTTTTTATCACTGTTATTTCTCGCTCATCTCTCTAACCGGTCTTGTACGTGACGTTTTCGCGATCGTCTCTCGTTCGTCGGTATTTCGTTCATCTACCGGTCGCGCGTATCTCTCTTTCTCTGTTCATGCCGGACGACTTTTTGCTTTGTTAAAGGGAATGCCGAGTCGAGCGCGAAGGTTTCGGTCGCCCTTATTCGCCGCGGGTATTCGTCGCGTGCGTTCGCACGTGTTCGTTCCGTCTCTGTCTTGCGCATATTGCTATAATAGTCGCGATCACCTCCATGCGGATTGATCACGTTAATAACAGCTCTCCAATGCTTTCGACGCTTTTCTTCGTTACAAAATTTCGTAGCATCTCGCTAAAATGATCTAAATAGCGCATGTTGAATTCATTACGATTTTTGAACTTGTTTCGAATTATCAAGACATGGATTATCTCCGTTAATTTGCAGCTTAAGAGGTATACAGATATTTTATTTCCGCGTGGCATTTCAACGCGCCATTCATACGCTGCTCCAATAGAAGGAAGACTTCGGTGAATGTTTCCATGCGCGCCAGCGGGAGGGGGGAAACACGTGTTTTCGGAACAGCACGTGCCGTTGCGGGATGTCTTGTCGCGCTGACCTTCATCAGATCGCGTTGCATTTCAGGGAAAACCGAGATCGGACGCTTACGGATTTACGACACATATGTTATTAAAATAATCTTTAACCGACACCAAATCTATAATATTGTAGAGAGACATTAAAGACGTGTGACGCGTGTCTTGTCAGAACATTGTCTCATTTTCCGCTCCATTTTTTATCGTGTCGCAATAGATATGCATATGTTATAAGATATATGTATATATTATAATACATTAAAATATTCATAACATTAATCTTTTGCTATCCTTCTGCTATCTAACGATATATTACTTTGGACTCTTATCTTTATATCGATATCTTTACAGAAGGTTATTAAATAATTTTCCTTGTATTAAAATCGAGATATTATGATTGTATCAGGATATCAGGAATATAATTTTTGAATCTTCATAAATTTTTATGATAACTATTTCTATCAATGTAGAGTAACTTTAATCTGAGTTTAACTCTTTTTTTAGTTTTATGAACTAAAATAAGATAATAATTTAAACCAAAATAAAATGAATAGAAATGAATATATATAAGTAATAAAACTTTTTGATTCATGTTACATGCATGAAGTGAAATTGAGAACGATTTACTCAAAATTGAAGACGAATTTATCTTCGTAAATTTTGATCGCAAAGGATTAATATATACAATTTTTAGATATTGATCTTTTTTTTACGATAAAGATTTATTGCTTACTATTTGAGGTATGAAATGATCGTAGATAAGATAGCAATTTTATAATAGTATATTTAAAGATTTATATATTTCCGTTGTCGATGTCGTCATTTACACGATTTGCGCATCAATTGTTTTGAGAAAAATGGAATTATATTCAGATAATATATATTATAATGTAATACACTTAACTTTCTATTAAATATTTCTAGCGCGTATTGCTGTATTTTTAATATCTTTTACGTTCCATTGTTATGGATATCGTTTATCTCATTAAATCCCTATCATTCATTAATAAGCATTCTTTAAACTGTACTGTATAATATTGCATAGAATGATCTTTGTTAATACTTGATGCTTAATAAATAATTCATAATTGTAATAATTATATCGTCAATGAATATTAATTACATTAGTTGCAAATATTAATTGTTATGCTACGTTGCGAATATTTATCAATCTATAGTGTATCCCATTATCTGTCATTTTATTTTATTATTATTGAATATACTTATCAAAATGAAATAGTTTCTGTGTTATCAACATTTAAAAATGAAAAGCATCTTGTTTTGTAATGTATTATATTCAGCTATAAATTACATTTTTTTTATTGATTTTGCGTTACTACTTTTTTTTTTTTTTGATAGATTGATTAGGTCCGGCTATACATTAAATACAGTAAATTGAAACTGAAAAATTTATGAAAAATGCTCATTAAGCTTTAATTGAAGAAAAATTGATTCTGCTTTGATCAAAGAGTCTGTCGATGAAAGAACGACGAGATTGATGGAGATGTACTATATCGCATGACTTGTATTGTTTATTGGATACTGCAATAGTTTTGTGTAAATTTTAATTTTGTTCTTTGAACGCAGACTATTTTTTGCATGACTGAAAACAATCGACGGATACGGCACAAGTTTTAAAATTGTGGATAGACAAGCCATCGTTTCCATCTCGACTCTTTTTCACTGCCGAAAAAATAGACTCAATTTGCTGGATTGGAACAGTTGGTATATGAATGATTTTGCATTCGTGAAATGAAGTAACTTGATTGACTTTTCACTCGGTTAGATTTAACAATTTTTGCTTGCGAAAATAGTAAAAATAGTAAAAATAGTAAAAATTTTAGACATAAAATTACGATATTTCTTAGTTGACGATCTAATAAAGTAAGATTTTCTGTCACGATAAAAAAAAAACGAATAAACTTTTATATTTGTCAAATTTTGTATGTAATAATTCCTATGAAATTTTTATGTTAAAATTACATTCGTGGAATGTACGGAATAAAAATTTAGTGACGGTTTGTTTATTTTGTTTTATTTATTTTTTTATTAATGTGTGCGATGCAAGAGCATTTTCGTGCTACTTTAAAATACAAATCCAGGTCAAAAACATATTTTTCTCCGAGGACTCGTTTATTTTCTTGCGTTGAAAAAAATTTTCCATCTCGATATAAAATTGGGTGAAAAATCAGAATATTTCGATATGACACAATGTTGTGCCCATGGGCACAACTTCAGGGTCTAACGATTCTATTGTTAACATGCGCTGTGTGCGAGTTTAGATATCATTTAAAACAAAAATAAAAAATGTTACATTCAATGTTTGGAGAAAATGAAAAGTAAACGGGGAACGTATTTCATCGCGATCTACGTTAAAAATACATACACGGAACAATGCGATTATACCTAACATACGTATTACGTTATTAGTACTCTTCAAGTTTCCGTAATAACGTATGAACAATTTTGAAACAGTTGTTGATAAATCAATCTTTCTTTCGGCCTGCAGGTAGGATTTGCATTTATGGCGCAATTTATTCCATTCCTACGGACTAACCAGTTTCTAACGTTTGAGCGAATTGCTTCTAGTCGAAGTGTATGCGGTAGCGGTTTTATATGCATATATTCGCTTTAAGAGTCATTTCAAAGGGAATTTGCATGCGAATGTAAAAGTTTACGGTCGTCGTGGTGTCCCGCTTCGTGCTCGTCGCCTTATGACACCTCGTACTAACATTCGGAAAACTTTTCTGTTCGACGATCTCATCGTCATCGCGCACTAATTCTAGCGATTGGATTGTCGCATTGTATCATGTATCAATTTCGTAAGAACGTAACTCATATTTTGATATTTCGTCTCGAGCCTAGTGATAAAGGAGGTATGGAATTAAACGAAAATTGTACATTATATATCTGACATCTCTTTAGCTAACTATTTACGGGTTATTCTTTTTTGAAAATACAAAAAATTGCGATGCAGTATTATTAATATCTGTTTATTTTTCTTCAAATTTTGCAATAACTGTACCAGCTTAAATAGATATTTCAAATTTTGCCATATTCTTTTCTTTATTGTAAATTATAAAGTAATTTTATATAAATAAATTCCTTTTCTTTTTAACTGTGATTTTAATTCTGAAATTGTGTAGCGAAAATTAATCATTCTGACTTAAACATGCAAATAAAAAAAAAAAATGATATTTGAACTCTTTGAATTAAGATTTAAATCTGTTTGCACTCGTAATATCTTTAAACGGGATAATTACGTAATACCTCGCAATTTGCTCGCCATTGCGAAGAAGTGTCGAGTTTTCATTATGATTATCCGCGTAATTTTCTCCGGCTGCGAGAAGAACACACGGCGAAGGTGTCAAGTTTTCATTACGATTATCGGAAGTACCTCGCGCTGCTGCCGTCGCGATGAGAATAAAAGTAAAACGAAGGTCGCACGATTTCGTAGGAAAAACTTTCCTAGTACGAGCGAGCGCTTCAATGAAAGTGTACGCGAATGGAATTTTGCCGGAGTACACGTACGCGCGCTTGCGCTCTCTCTCTCTCTCTCTCTCTCTCTCTCTCTCTCTCTCTCTTTCGCAGAGTCCGGTATTTTTCTCCGGCACTGATTTATTTACGAGGCGGTCGGCTGAAATCTCGTGTGCAAGAAGGTTATTAAGAAACTCGATTCCCATCGAAGTTTATGGGCTTCGTGAGACGTGCTACGATATACGCGACAGTGAGGAGCTTAAGAGGGAGGACACCGTGGAAACCGGACATGCGAGCTTTATATATATTGAATTTTTTTTCAATTTTTTTTCAACGATCCCTCAGCTCGGATCGATCGATCGAGAGCGTTAAGACCTGTCCGCGTAGACAAATTATAGACGATATAAAACTATGATGGATTATCAGTGATAGACATTCTCGTCCGGTCAATTGGTATTTACGCAAATCTCATATGAGAAAATTTTATTTCACAAGCACTCTTTTCCATGGTAAAATAATTTGATAAAATTCTCGATACGGATTTAAAGAGAGATGTATATTTAATTTATATTTAATTCCACTACGTGAAAATATCCATAAAAATTAATATTTATTATATATTTATTGCTTAAGTAAAGACTTATTATTTAATATTTGTTTTAATTTTATTTTAAATAATAATGTTAATTATGTGACACATTTATTTTTTGAATATTTTATTTGAAGAAGATGTATTTTGTAATATATAACTTCAAAGAACTCTATTTAACATTAATCTTGTATTAATCTTATGGACACAGTACAAGTTATCATTTTAAATCCAGATATTACGAGATGAGTACATAAGTTTTATTTAAAATTATTTTAAATTGAATTGTTGACAAATTCAACAGGTCCATTTATAGATTCGATAGGTTTATCCAATTTTGAAACGATGATAAAATTGGTGAAACGCGATATTGAGTCAAATAACAAGACTATTAGACTTAACAAGCTAAACGCGTTATTATCTACGTTATTTCACCTGTGGACGTTGCAATCTTTGAAAGTAAATTTAATATATTGCAACATCTTGTGCTCAATATAATGGATCATTAAAGATACCAAGAAACTTATTGGCAGAAGTGTGATGATATATACATGTAAATAATAATAAAACTAATAAAAACATTATAAAATCAAAAATATGTTTAAAAATAACAGATTTAAATCAGTACCTAGTGTCTTTATGATATTAATATAAATTATGATTAAAAATGTAATTATGTTATATATAAAGTAATTAGTTATTAAATTATAACTATAAAAATATTATTATATAATGGGATTTTATATGAATATATTTAACAGTGCGTAAAGAATGTGCATTAAATATAAAAGATTTTATAAACACACTATAATTGTTGATATGAGAATTGCATATCTATAAAATTTAAATTTTGCGAACTTGTTTGTGCGTGGGAAGATATTGATTCATGTACATAGTTTTGTAATCTATCTGGCGTCGATTAATTAGATATACATTTACAATTACATTCGCACGCGAATGCTCGATTAGATATGCTGGTAACTAAAAATGTTGCTACATAAGTCGTCACATTTGATCGGGAATAATATCACACGCAATAAGAATCATAATTAGAAAATCTCTTGCAATCGCGTGAGTTTGTTGAACTGTGAAAAGTGAAACATGATAATGAGACGACACAGATCTAAATCTGTAAAGTTTGAATGCAACAGTAGCATTTATAAAAGTAATATAGTTGTGACGTTTATTTTATTAAATATATATTATATTTATTATATATCAGATTCTTATTAAATAAATATTTAAAATGATATTTTAATCAAATCAATACAATAGAAACATAATTTTTTATAATCTGATACTCCTCAAAGTAATAATATAATTAAATATTAAACATTAATTTTTCTCTGATTATTTTTTTTATAATTCACTGTTACAATACAAATAAAAATTTTAATTAATATAAATCTGAATCATCTGTAAAAAAAAAAGCGATTTTTATATTTATACATGAATATGAAACATTATTTTATTCATCATGCGTATACTAAAGTCTCGTTTATTTAAAATTATGCAAAAATTAAAAAAAAATGATAATATATTCAACATATAAGGAATTAACATGTACAGATTGAGATTTTCCGCGAGCAAATCTAGATCGAGGAGGATTTTAAAACACGTGCGATTATACCGTATTTTATCCGGGGCGTATGGAAATATGTGCGAGCTGCGCTTCGAAGCATTTGCACCAACCGCTTTAACACTTATATTACCTATATTAACTGTTAATCAGGTCGGGCATGCAGCACTCCTCATTAGCAGCTTCTGATTACATGGGCTACTTAAATCAGTGCGTAACAAAGCTTTTTAAATTGTTGTTTGAATATTGTATTCATCTCCGCGTGCGTCTGGGGGAAGGATTTAATAACAAACGTATCGCGTTTATAACCAAGGCCATGCATTATATCCGATGCGGTATACGTTGTTACAGCAACGGGGGCGTGTTGTACGGGCAAATTAAATTTCATCTCCATAACATCTGTAATAATGATGATCTGGTAACATCGTGGCTCTTATCAATAGGTAATGATTATTACCCGCTGCAGTATCGCGTTGGTCGGTATGTTGTTGCTCGTAACATTCGCTTCATCCGCCCTCGTCATCCCAATCATTTCATCAAAACACTCATGACACGCGGTGTACTCGCTCATATTATTGGCATTTGCTATCACTAGCACCAGATGCACTCAACATTAACCAATCATGGGAGAGCGCTTTGCTATGAAATATTTTTCGCGCAGAGTACCTTTCGTTATCACTGAAGATTCCCACATGCTAGAATTAATGCTTGATTTTGTGTATGTAATATTTTTGGAAATCTTTTTTTCTTGTGAAAAATTTGATAATTTGCGTTTGTTTGAATCTTTCTAAATTCATCAACTTCATGAAAAGCAGAGAAAATTGTTGATATTGTATACTTAAGGAAATCATATAATGTTTAAAATTAAAAAAAAATTTGCAAAAGTTGATTAGTTAGATTTTTGAGACATTCATTTTAAGATTCAACTATTTGCGTACTTTAAAAATTATTCTATACAATTTATTTTATTTGACATAATTGTACACAGATATAATGATGTTTTATTATATATGTTTATTATATATGTTATATATGTTTTATTATATATATATATATATATATATATATATATATATGATGTAGCAGTTAATGATAATATTAATTGTGCATCAAATAAAATAATAATGTTTGTATCATTACGTTACAAAGCAAATAGCTAGAATTATGCTGTTTGCTTTATAATTTGATAAAGATATTTGTACCTTTGTATGCCTAAGCCAAAATATCATGATAGTGACGGTCGGTAGGCCGTCTACCAGAACTGTTAACGAATGTCGAAATAAATCGAAATAAATTTTAAACTCGACGGTTATAAATGATTGGATGAACGTGTTCCGGTAGATAACTTTGATGAAACGTTCCTCCATTAATTGAACTTGCAATCAAGTCGAATTCGTTTAATCTAGACTGACTCCGGGCTGAGATTAAACTTTTTGCGTTTGCGTAGAACATTGATTGACCTCGAACGATGAACAGAAGATATGTAGTTGCGAAAGATAAATTGATTTGACGTAACGGATATCTTTCCAGAGAAAAAAGTTTTCATTTTACTTTTCTGATTCTCGCTTGAGGAACGATATTCTCAAAATTCTAAGCACGATGGAAAACGCGTAGCTCGATTTATTGAAAGAAATTTCATTAGGATCTATTCCGGGGCTCTCTGATACTTTATACAGCAAAGAACGGCATTCCATACGCGTCCCGATCAGTTATCAGGTGTGTACGGACAAAAGCAAATTAAAATGCTTCTAAAGTCGGCTTTCCACGTTTGCTGTTGCTGGGAAATGCAAACTTTCTCCTGGCAGCCTGAGAATTTAATAAAACGAATCGCTCACGCGGGAGTAGTATAACGGTGTAACCTTAACCTCGATCAAAATAGTGGGACGTGAAATTGGCGGAGTCGCGCGTCACCGGAGCCGGATTACGTATTGCCTTTGCGGCCGCTTTGAAAGTTTCGGGGCATCGCTCGCTTCGAATGAAAATGGATGGTCGGCCGCTCTTCGTGCAGCGCTATGTTCTCTTTTTTTTCTCCCCTTTTCTACCGCTGCCGCGCTTGTTCTCGTCCTTTTGCGTCCCGTTTTTCCCGTCGCTTTTTGCCCGGCCAACTTTTGCGTCCCTAGGGACCGCGCGAATTGCATAGCCATGCATATTCGGAACTTTCTGTCGGCGCGGCACCTTCGGTTCATCCTTTCGTTAATAAAGAACGGCTCGTTTGGGACATCGATTCGATCGGAAAAACTATCAACTAATTTCTTGAGTATAGGAATCCGCTACTGTTCGTCTATGTCCAAATAAAAAGAGACGTGATTTATTCATAAGATAACATTTTTATGTGATTTGCACGTTAACGATGCGAGCTTATCGACATAATAGTCGATTTTCTGATGAAACTGATATTTTGTGTAAATCTGTACACAAGGTTTGATATATTTTTTTTTTTTACTTGTAGACGCGCATCTCTTCACGCGATAATTAAATTCACGCCAGACGAATGAATTTAAATTATCTCCAGTTGTTTCAGCTTATACTTTTTTTTTTTAAAGATTGAAATTTATTCATTGGAATTTAAGAAATTTTACAATTAGATGTAATTAAATCTTAAAAGAAACTTTTATGTGATGTCAAGCACATTCGCGTCTGTACGAAGTTGGCACCTCATCTTCTTGCACTCAAGTTTTAATGCAAGTTCTATTTGCACCCGTAATAGTTTTACAGTTCCTGATAAGTTAGAACAATAGATTCGAAATAGTTAAAAAAAAATGACATTTTAAAAATAGAACTTGCTATAATAATTTTATGTGACATCGTAACTTTCAAAAATACTCATTTTAATCATTTAATATTATAATTGTAGAAGAGTTCTATATCTTTTGATAAGTTTTAGGAAGATTTCCAGTTTATATTTAAATAATTTTTAAATTCGCCAACACCACACCATAAAAATAAAATACTACGTTATGAGAGTTTTAGTTGACTTTTTAGCATTTTTCGAATTCTGCAAATGTTTTGAATGAATTTTGTCAAGAGTTTATTCCTTTAACTATTGTTAAAGAATTTTTAGATCTACAACTCTGGCACTTCAGCACAAGAATAAATGTTATTGCGCGTTGTACCCAACAACTTTTTGGCATAATATTATTTCTGCAATAGTTATTTCTGTAATTTTATTTTTACTTTCTTGAAAATTTTTTCTAAAATTTATAGAAACTGTAAAGCTTCTAAAACTATAATATAATTAATGTGAGTGTTTTTAAAAGTTGCTATTCTACGGAAACTGACACTCTTCAAAGTGTTAATTTTTTAACTATTTTAATAGAACTATTGTTCTAACAGGAATTATAGAGCTATTGAAGGTGCAAATAAAACTTTTATAATTAGTCTTAAAACTCGAAATGTAAAAGAGATGCCAACTTCACATAGATGCCACATTCGTACAAATTTTAGCTAAATAAATTGTTCGGTTCCTTTAGATCACGATACATCCTTTGAATATGTACTGCACATGTATTACAAACATGGAAAGAATTTTTATTTTTTTCTACATGTGACTTTTTTATTTACGTTTTGTTTCCTGATTGCCCCTTTGAAAATCCTTTTATTTGCATACTAAAACAGATCTTTCTGTATTATTATGGGAACTTTATTGGCATAAATCCTGCAGTCAGACCGCGTAAATATGAAGGCTGGTTGGGCCGTCTGTCCACCGGGTCATAGTTTTCGCAGGAAACGTTCCGGATTAATCACGGTGGATTGTTTGAACAGACAATGGCAGTCATGGTAAACTCGAGGCGAGGATGAATAGAGTTCAAAGCAGCAGGGTACGAAACATTTCGGGAACGTCGCCACTGCGCTAATTAGTGGACCATTCGCAGATGAGCTTAATATTCCATTTTCGCAAAGGTCCGCATTTTACATTTTCTCTCATGCATACCGAGATATCCTTTGTCGTTCTTCGCCGCGAGTTTGTCAGTTGTTGAGTTCATCCGTTTTTCGGACAACGCTGTCTTGATTACGAAAAATTATCGCTATTCTTGCGAACTTTGGCAACTGTGACGAAATCCTTTTACAGCTGTAGCGGTAGTTTATTATTATAATAGAGTGAACAATTTCTTGTACCGATTTGATATCTGAATGTACATATTAACTAGAAAGAGATAAATATATTTTTTTTAATTTCCGAGATGAGTAATATTTATGTTGATATAACTTTGATAACTTAAATAAAATTCGAATGAGAGATAGTTAAAAATTTTAATTGAGAACTATAAATATTCTTGCGCTTTTGCGAAGTTGGCAGATATATTGTGACACTTAAAAAAGTAATTAAACTCTCAGAGATTCTTGGAGACTCTTGGAAACATAAATTTTTATTTATTTTTGCAAAATGTAATATTCCGTGATATCTTTTTTTTTTTTTTTTTTTTTTTGATCAAGTTTTACGATAGACGCTAAGTTGTCAACTCACCGCAGTTGTTGAATTTATTATGCATTCCACGTTCAATCGCGACTACCGCTTTCATTATTTATGTCATCCACCAACTTGCCCTATAAAATAGCATTCTTCTTGACCCGAGTGGAAGCGTTCGCGTGTCGACGTCTCTCCATGATGCACAATTTCTTGGCTATGCGCCAAGCATTGACCCTCTAGACAACGTCACGCCCATTCTCTCCCCCTCCCCCCCCCGTGTTGTAATTCCAGTGCTCTTGACGAAGTCGGGAAACAAGGGAGTTGTTGGGGGTGGACGCGTAAGAACGGAAGGGAAAGAGTGTACGCAGAGATTCCTCGCGAGCGAAACGCAAGGGATTTTCGATAGTAGATCCAGCACGTCGAACGAGAATCCGGAGCAAAGTAGCCTTTCCAAGTAAAACCAATCTGGCCGAGGCTTTACGTCGCTTTCGTTCTTCGGTAAAAGTTTCCTTCACGTGGGCGGTCTCCATGTACGCGGAACGTAAGAGAACGGTGTGCAATTCGTGGGTGGCCGAAGGTGAGATGAATGAAGAGGCAACTGGAGTTGCGCATCGATCGGCCCATTTCGCACGTGCACATACGCTGCCTCATACAAGAAAGCTAAGTCCTAATCGAGCAAAACAGGATTTCTCCTTTTTTGCCGATTGTGATGTAGATCAGTCAGAATTGAAGGAGATATATGTACTCTTTGTTACTTTTTTTGAAAACGATTTCGCATTCGATAGATGGCCGATATCAAAGATATCACCATTCGAAAAGTTTTAATGTTTAAAGTTTTAATGTTAATATTTTAATGTAGATTGTTGATATTAAAGCTAATTATGATTTTTCCCTCCTTTTTACGCGCGCACGTTACTATCAAGCAGAAATCTAAAAATTTAATCTAGATTAGGAAAAAATTAATTATTATTTTTAGCATATATGTTTAGAAATGTTTAAATTCTTCTGGGTGAATAAAAAAATAATGTCCTTTTCATAAGTTTTATCATATATATACATATATGTACAATACGTGTATAGATATAAAAAAAAGAGACAATTCTTTGATTGTGCGATAAAATATACTATTTTATAATATTTTATATTGAATTTGTAAATATTAGCTTTTCTTTTCATTTATAAATTTATTTACATTTAATACTTTCAAATGTTTTTCAAATATTTTGTTTCGTGATGACAATTTCAATTGCGTTTTGATAATACTGGCTAAAAGGTTCACTGATCGAAAATATTTAGGCGCCGTTCAATTAAACATGGATTATCGCGTTGGTAGCGATGATAGCGAATTGCTAAGCGGTTTTACAGTAATATATACGTTAACTGAGAAATTAAAACTTGAATTGCCTCATTTGGTTTAAACGTATCAATATTTATGAACAAATGGTTCGGCGATTAGGGGAAAGCAAATGTTTGTACGGCAGAGTGGATTCAGTGGCTTAACGCGAGACGAAAATAATGGTGTGCCTTCATCTCGGTGCTGCTAGCTATTAATTCGTTCATAATTAATGATTGATTTGGATCGAAATCGAAATCAAGAGTCATGACGTCACGGTTGATGCGGTTGCTTTAACGCAAATATTTGCCGCAATCGTGCCGCGAGGACTTAGATTAAACTATTAATTATTCAGCCGTTGAGTGACGTTTACAGACGACGTTCAACGTAAGTTCTATAAATGCGATTAAATTGCATAGTTGCATTTTCGATGCAATTGCTTGTTTGGCTTACTAGCGACTGTTCATTTTGAAATAAATTAATTTACATTATCAAGTTGTTCTAATTTGTCCGTTTGAATAGTTTGCGCATTTTGCAAACATTTGCACCAATATTAATTAATACTGACTGATTGGTCGATCGTATTTATTCGATACTCTTACATATTACTTCAATTTGTCTTACAAATTCTCTGATTGATTCTTTTAATTAATTTAACATGAAAATTACATTTCTCTTAAGTTTTAAACTTTCTTTAAAATCTTAAAAATTTAAATATTAAGTAAAATAATTTTATATTAAATAAATAATATATACATAATTTACAATTACTAATCAAAACGTTCGAGTTTTTATTTTAATATAGTACACATGTTTTTGCATAAAATTTAACAGATACCAAATTTACTCAATTAATCATTCATTAAGCTTTGGTTTGCAACCGACGTACTGATGCAAGAAGCCACTTCGCGCTGGTGCGTTATTAGTCTACGGAAATTCACACACATTGTGTAGGAATGTAGATGATCTCTTACAGCACATAGTACGGATAACGATGTTAATGAATCATATTGACAGCTAAAATACTTACGAGAACCTCTCGGGTCTCTTGCATAATAGATTATACATGTTGAACTTGTGATATTTATCCGAGAAGTTTCCTTGACATGGATTCGTAAAATAATTTGGAAAATTCTAAATCGCCTTGATGTAGTGAATTTCTTATAACACCCTCGCCATTAAAGCGTTTTAAGGTCGAAGCGCGAAACCTACTTTCAAAGTACTTTTATTGCGCTAAACATTGTACTGTGCTTAACAGAATATTTATTGGAGCTTGTCCGTAGTTGAAAGCGTGAAGTTCCTTGGCCGCTATAACGCGCAGATGGTCATCCGTAGGATCATATCCGGAAAATTGGCGGAATTATGAAGAGATCACACAATAGTATACTTACCGTTACACGTGAAATTTCGTCGAAAAGAATTGCTCGGACTAATTTCACGGTTACAGGAACCGTGTAAGAAAAACTAGTAGCGCGACATTGTAAACCATGAAGTCTCGAGTGAGTTTAACTATTATATTTGGAAAACTAATATTTATGGAACAATACATGTATTTGATATTTTTCTTTTAAATTGTAAATTTCAGTTATCAAAAAAATAGGTTTCACGATTAGTTTTCAGTTCCCTCGGTCGAAAATTCCGTGTAGGAGGCTTTAAATAAATTAAATTTAATTTATATAATATGAAAATTAATAGTTTCGTAACATAGTAGAATTTCCTGCGATATTTCATACCGTATCTATGATTATACTTGTGATTACGATTGTACCAGTTATACTATGTACCAGTTATACTCAACCGAGAGGGAGAATCATCTCAGAAGCTTCATTGTATTCCATTGGAATCACGGGCGAGGGCAGGATACAACTGACTTTGTCGATGAGATTCACTCGCTCGGGATGCGTTTCACGGCACGTCTTCTCGGACGAGGTCGGAGGGCAATCTCTGATATTTGTGAAGGACCGCCAGAGAGGGACATGCCACGCCGCTTGATTTTACAACTCGAGAAGTTGCTCGCGAAAGTTTCCGCTGAAGAGTTTGAAGTTTACCGCTTCTTGTGCAAATAGCGTTTCGTACGCTAAACTTATTCCGAGGTAGTGGATGCCGTCCGCGCGCGCATACGCAGGTAAAACTTTTGCCTCGCGTTTTCCTACCTTCGTCTATTCTCTTTTGATATAGTAGCGTATTTCCGTACTCGTAAGATACGCACCCGATGCTTTGTGGATATTGCGTGAAACAAGAAACGAATTTAAAATTACGCGCACTAGTCTTATTGGGACTTTCTCGATTAGAAAACCATGTTGTTTAACGTTGTTTTATTGTTAATGCGCTTTGTTTGCTAGTTTGTTTCGAAAAATTTGAATTATGTTAGAAAATATACGTCATATAATAGAAAATATTAAAAATATTGTAGATGAAAAGAATAGAAAGAGCAAAGAGCGAACGTACACAAATATAAAAAATAATTTAATGAGATAATACATTTTTAGCTTGTGATAATATTTAATGAGTACTTTTTATTTTATATTTAATACATTTAAAAAGTTAGAAATGAAATATAATTTTTAATGTATTTTTAACATCAGTGGTATAATTATTTTGATATAATGTGCTATTATAACTGTAACTATAGGCTTGCTTGTAATATTTCAGACATACTGTCTAGCGTTGAACGTGTAATTACTTCTGTCACATAAATGAAAAAATATCTGATAAATGCTGTTTCTCTTTTTTTTATACAAGGTTAGAAACGCGTGGCAAAATATTTTATAAAGCTTATCGCGGATCCATTTCCCGTCACGCATAACGACATTGTAATTGGCCCCGAATCCTTTAATTAATACAAATGCGATTTTGGTATATTAACTCGTAGGCGATCGAACGGTGATCACCCAGAAATCATATGGCAGCTAAAAGCCGTTTTTCTTGCAACAACACCGACAGCGATGATGATTCCTTTAAATATTACATTTTCTACTAAACGTAAGTTGCGCTAATTACAACCGCAAAGTGTACTACATAAGCAAAAGTGTTCCTCTTGTGTCGCTTTTTCTTTGCCGTCTCATTATTATTAAATGCATTCACAATGCGGCATTAATTAAAACGTCAGTTTCTGCAGCTTGCTGCGTGCACGTTAAAACTTTTCTGATTAAAATTTTACAGTAGTCATAAGAATATGGCGGCGAAACGCAAAGATCTCTTTAATTAAATCGAAACCGAACTAATATTTCTCATAGAAAATAATACTTTTAAATTGAAATTCTAAACTCGGAGTATATATAGGAAGTGGTAGAAATCATGGATCGCTTAACTATAGTATTTATACATTATTCATATGATAGGAGAGAAGAGAGATGAATTATAGCATCGAACATTGATTATTCTTTGCAGAGTTTGCATTTTGAAAAGCAATCATTCGGTCCGTAACAATCGATGTAATTAATTTGATTTCAATTATGTATTATCTATCGAAACTAAATATAAAGAGCATCAAAATTAAATTTTCGATTAATCATTAATTGCTCATTTAAACGAAATAAATATCAAGATCTTTATTTATTAAATCACATTTTGATATATATTTTATATAAAATCACTTGTGAAGACTCAATTACGATTATAATGCGAATAGTTAATGAATCTCTTAATTCTGTAAATGATAAAATTTCTAGTTGGAGATAAATGAAATAAAATTTACGATATACCAACAATTACTATTTATGTTAAATTTATGCCGTACAAGAAATTTTGTGAAAATGGAATGGATCGCCAATAATTTGTGATTACAATATCTTGCGATACAAATGTTGACTCTGAGAAATATTTCGATGATTATCTTTTTATTAAATCTTTTTATTTTTAACAAATAGGCTGTACATATAACGCAAATAGTACTACTACATAACTATTGAAAATACAGTTTCAATTTTCTGAATCTTAAAAAAATTATGAATAATTTGAAGAGAATTAAATAATATGTTCTTAAATTATTAATGGTGTTTTTTTTTGATGTAATAATACTGTCGTTTATACTTGAAACAAGGGGTGACGTTGCAATGTAATTATAATGCAAATCACTGACGTGAATGCTTATAGAGCGAATGATAAGGTAATGGGAACACCAGGGAAAATATACGATCAAGTTGGCTGTTAATCACACTGAATTTTTGCAATTGTAACTTAAGAATGCTATAAATACACAGCTGGTTACTTTCTGAAGATATTTCTAAGTGCAAATAGAAAAGTATGAGATTGCGTGCAAGTTCCATTGCCATCTTTCCATGATAAAATTTAAACTGTTACGTGTGTCAATAAAAATTCTGCAAGTTGCATTAGGTGGCATGCGCTTCGAAATTTACTACATTTCTCGCATCTACGAAATATATTGAACTTTTCGATTCGATAGCATTTAAACGCTTCTGAATATCGAAATGTATGATTTTTTTGTATCGCGAGTTCTTGTTTGCTTCATTTAAAAAAAAAGTCATTTATTTGCAGAAATCACAATCGTATGCTTATGTAAAATACATTTATTTTTATTTGTTAAGTTAGAATGAAAACGATATATACTTGAAATTTGAAAATTCAATTTATTACAAGATCTGTCACAAAAAAAAAATTTGAGATACATGATCTTCAGGATTCCAGTGGACTTACGTGACGTTGACGTTGAGAAATCCAGATCTTGAGATACGCAAGACATTCCTGTATATGCAGGTCATTTGCAACAAGACAGCTCCCATGTAAGAGATGTAACTTTAACGTATCGATCACGCTACCGGTCTGTTCGTGTCTCCGTACACGCGACGTATTCACGTCGGCAGCCGTGATTTGTCCCAGGCTACCGAGGAAGCGACTCGGCTCGATAGTTAGCGGAGAGCAACAATGCGCGTGTACTCGAGGCGGCCGCGCGTATGCACACAATGCATACAGGCTGCGTACGCGCGTCTTAACGGCGACTTAGAGCCATGCTAAATGGTACCCGAGCCTTGATACTAGCTCAAAGGCCATGTGTCTGGTATCTTGTCCCATCAGTCTCAGGGTACAACAACGGGCTCACCACCGTTTGCCGTGATCTAGGCAAGTCTCTATCTTCGTAACGGGGATGATGCGAACGGAATGATGTTAGTGTGCACTGTACACAACACACACACACACACACACACACACACACACACACACACACACACACACACACAAATACACGCGCCATGCACACGAAGAACGGTCGACAGCACGTAACCGGCGCGAATTCGAGATTCTGAATTCGAATCGACTGGTTGGTTCCCTTGGTTGGCCGCTTGCTCGTCTAATCAGATCGGGTTTGTAGGCGGGGCACGAACCGAGACTTCCACAGGCTGGAAAATCGAGGGTGCACAGCATACATATACACATCTAGCGACCCGGGCTACACCGTCGGAACAAAAGCTCGCTTGTAGCTACCACGAATGTGGATTGACTAGAAGTTACTCTTTTTCGGTGAGCGCGTTGCGCGACATTTCCGCGGATAGGAAACGCCGAAATAGGCTCCGATCGGTTTTGCAGTGTAGTCGAGTCGCCATGTAATATCGATCGATTCCGTAGCGAGAACCGTAAGTTGAATATTTCTGTTTTTATCGAGTACTGGATTTGAATAAAGGACATTCTATTTTCTTTCGCGTTTGAATACTCGCACAATATTATATAGCCTGATGTTTGTTCTTTTTTTTAGTTTAATTTTTAATTATTTAATTTTATCGATAACATTCGCATTTGTCATATTTATTAATAATAATAAGCATATTTACTGCAAACGATTTTGTAATAGTAAATAGGGAATTCTGAAGAGAGAAATGTATATTACTTATATATTGCAAATATATTTATAGTTATAGTATAAATTTTCAATTTTGCAAGAGCCGTTATATGACAGACCATATTATACAATATTGTGCTAATTTTATGATACTTTTTAATAAGAATAATTAATTGAATTAAGCGTGCGATCAACGTAAATTTTCTTGATGAAATATTGTCCTTAAAACGTGTTACAGAAGGTATAATCATGCAAAGGTAAAATCGTAACGATTCTTCTCGTGAAAGCGTCGTTGGTTTTGAAACAACGCTTTCGTTTCGCGAAGAGACCGCTCATGCTTTTGTGTGCATTGAAAACGATGTGCCAATTTGTTGTCAATAATTTGGATATAATGAACGCTGCAAGAACTAACTGCCTGGTGAAAGTCAGGTTTTTTAACATCATCGATGACTGACTCATATGGCAAGCGAAATCGGGCATTCAAACACAAGGACAAGTGATTGCAAATTGTAACATGTGTTAATTTTTTTTATTACAAGTTGATAATTCTCTATCGAATGTTACAAAAAAAAAAAATTTATTGTCGAACGACGACTAATGAATATACTTTTTTCAACCATATGGAAATATGTGCAATTTCGAAAATTTTCTTCTCTCTAATGTTATATTCGAATCACTGAGACTGTGTATGTGTTTGTGTATAGCTGTAATATTTTATGTTTATATTTAATTCAGCGCATTTGCCAATTGCATTCCACAGAAACACGAAACATTTAGCGGAGTATCAGCCGTCGTCGCAATTGCGAATCGATCTTCGGTGTCGTATGTTAGGCCGCCGTTTAAGTATTCCTAAGCGAGAAGGCTACGAGCTTGTTCGTGCCGTGAATCTCGAATCGGGTGCTAGTCAGGCCATTTTGATGCCGGTATTGCATACCGATAGTCCGACAACCTAGTGGCTTACATATGGCGTCGGAAGGCGTATTCGTAGACGTTTAGGCCGTCGTTCATGATCGTCGTTTCTTCGCGAATTACGACCAACTCAGTTGCGACTACGACGGAAATTTTATTTCGCGCGGAATCCAGCCCGAATCCGGAGCTGTCTCTCTCTCTCTCTCTCCGCTTTCCAAGATCTTGGCTCCGTTCCGTTGTAATCGGAAGTCCCGCTACATTATCGGGCAACGTAAGACAATTTCCGCTATCGACTGATTTTATTGTTTTCGAAGATTGGCCGTAAAGTGAACGAGCACCCTTCGCAGTGTCTCGAGTACGAAACGGCTATGAGTTCTATCTCATCCGGTCTTCGTCCTACTTATTTCCCTGGGCGATATCGACACCCATGAAAGTCGCACGAGTCGACGTTGCTTTACTTCACTAGTTTCAAATTCCCATCTGCCGATTCCGCAAGAGAAAAGGCCGAAGATCGATTGGTATCTCCCTCGCGAAACGTGTGTTGCATTTCATTTACATTACTGTCCCCGGAGTATGCGATATTCGAATTCGACTAAATAAAGAATGTATTCCGACGACAATGCGAATGAAAGTTCGATCATCTCTCAGATCGATTTGTTGCAGTCTATTTCAATATAGAAGAGAATGTATCGTATTTAAAGGCAGATTTATCGAAGGACAAGATATCTCTTTTCAGCATAACAAAATATTTATGATGTAATAATTTTTATGAACTTCTTTGATTGCCAAGAAGGATTATTAAATAAATAATACTTTTTGTAATTTTTTATTATTATTTGTGCAATTTGATATTGTCCGCATTTTAATTTTTCTTGTTCCTTCTTTCTTTCTCTTTTCTTCCATTTGTTATGTTAAAATATCCAAGTTTGAAAATGCAAATATCTTCATTTATTTCATATTACGGAAGCTATCGGTCGGCTCGCTAATCAATTTGCGTTTATTCGAAGTTATTGCGAGGCATAACATTACATCGTGCTGTTCTGCACCTATTTAAATCCGCGTATAGCACCAATTGGGTATATGGCGAGACGGATACGAATGCATCGGTGTGTATTGACACGGTACATATAGTATTGTTACTGAAGTATCAATAACCCGGCCGTAACGCAACCACGTGCTTAGTCGATGAATTGTTCAGTTATCGTAAACATTAAAGAGTTTACGATATATATGTGGAATCGTGTGCAGATTGCAAGCACTTTACATCGATCGCGTGCATAATAATTATGCGGATGTGGTAATAATGTTACGTGTCGAACTATAAACCAAGCGGTATGCGATGTTCGGAAATTAGCGGATGCGCGAATGGTAAATGCGGGTATTTGCTGCAGTAGAGTATGCTAAATGCAAGTGTTTAATGGTATAGTCGATAAAATGTTGAGAATTCTCTTAGTCGTTGGACTAATGAACAGAGCTTAGTGCGCAAAGTAATACACTCTTTAAAGACGAACAAATGGATCTCGATTTTCGCAATTAGTAAACTTTGCATTTACGATTATTACAATTAGTAAATACTTTTCTCAAGAGAACTTATCTTTTTATCTTTATCGTTTCTCTTATCGGAAAGTTATTAATTAGAAGAGTATTGATAATGAATAGAGATAATTCTTTTAATGTAATTGTTGGAATTGTTTAAATTTTTGGAATTAAAATTTACAATTTTAAAATATTTCATTGATACAGTTTAAGATAATTTTGCTACAGTTTTGTATCTCTAATGATAACAACTAAAGCGGAACGTTATGAAAGGTCTTTGTGAAACTAAGCGTTGAGGCACAAGAACTGATCCTTGAAAAAGTAATGACGTGGTGAGAGATTGTTCAACATTATTGATTTCTTAATGTACGAGAAGATTTCCTTGTTTCACAGTACAACAGTTATGAATATTGTATTCTATTTCTTGTTAGAAACATTCTTTGTATCGTTTTCCTCTATAGTATAATCCTCTATAGCATAGTACTAATCATAGAGTCTGTAGAGTTTCGATAACAGAATCGAAAATAATTTTATAAATAGAAAGTAACATTTAACTATACTTAATATCGAAATTGTCAAGAATCAATTATTTTTATATAAAATCATACGTTTTTCTTAATTATCTCAATTTTGAATTTTTTAAATTCTAATTTTGTATATATATTTCTCATTTGTTATATGTTATATTTATTCTTAATTTCAATTATTATCCATACAATAATAAAGTTTTACTTTATCTCGCACAGTTTAAACGTGCACAATTTGAATGTACGTGTTTACTTTAAACGCGAACGTTTTCGTTGTTGAGAAGTTGAGGAGGAATATTTGACTCGCCATAAATGTGGTATATGAATTGTGATAATGTGGAAGTGTGGTGAAGAGTATCATAAATGTGACGTTATGGAAAAAGAAATATTATGAAACATGCAAGGCAATATCGCGGACTTTTTAAAGTTGCTGTAAATTGTGGTAACAATCTGCGGTTACGAAAATTGAGCAGTCGCAAATTGATTTCTGTTTTATTTATTTTGTTCTATGATCGAAACATCGCGGTTTTACTCGAAACAGTAGAAATTATAGATATGTGCGAATAATTCGAAACGGTAGAAATTATAGATATGTGCGAATAATTCGAATAATAACGAAATCATTTTAGTTGAATTTCTCTACCGGGATATAGAATAGTCAGATTTACGATAACGATCGCGTAAAGATTCTTTCTATTCGCTCTCGATGGTTGAGAGCAATCTCTCTTGTGCTTTCAATTTAGCAATTTTGCTTCCTTGCTCCGACGAAATGACCATCGGAGACCCTTCCGTTTTTCACCGTTCTTTCTTCCCCTCGACAGTCAAGATTGGAGTGACGAAGGAATCCATTCTGCCCACGAGAACCATCGATCGCGGGAATTGAGAGGATTAATCTTAACGACGCATCTATCGTTCTTAGTTACGCCGTTTTCTTCGTTCATGAATTAGGATGTCACTGTTTTGGGGCGATGATAGATGGTCGTTAGGGACGTCAATCTACATGATTCTGCGAATCTCGATGTAAGTATAAGGAAATACAATATAAGGAAAAAAAATAATGATTTATACAGTATTTCCTTCTTATGTACGTGTGACGTAAATGGAATAAGGAAAAATAAATCAGTTAATATATTAAATTTTTTTATATGAAACATGAAATGATGAAATGATATCTTACGTGCGTAAAGTTGATTCGCGAAGAAAACAAAAATATAAATTTATTAAAGTGTTTTCTAAATATATTTATTTTATAAAGTTTTCTTTTTCCAATAAATTTTCTATTTTAATTATGATTTTTAATTTAGAAAGCACAAAACTTTGACGTAGAGAGTTCTATGATGTTTATTATTTATTAAGATAATAATTCGCTAAAATTTATGTTTTGTTTTTATACATTTATTTTTCTGTAATAATTTTGCTTAATTTTCCACCTTGAATTGAGAAACGATATTTATTTTTCTTTGTCCGACAATTCTTTGTTATAAAAGTTGTTCGTTTCTGAGTTCTTACTCAATTCTAGGTATTATATATTATTACTGACGTACATTCCAGTTATAAAATATTTCTGTTAAAGGAAGAATATCGTTTTTCTTTTTGATACTTTGGCAGTCTTTATTTGGTTATAATTGCTTGCTTTTCATGATATAGAATGTTGATGATCTCGTATGTTAAGAATGCAATTTACGAAGAGTTATGGTAATATTATTTATGAAGTACAAACAATATTATCTAGCTGTTTATTTTATATAATGTAATGATATTTATAAACGTTGATACTTTATAAAGACATCAATAATCTAGTCATATATGAAGACATATGTCTGTTTTTATTTGACGTCACGTTACCGATACAGCTCATAAACATGCTTGAAACAGAAATCATATTTTTGATATAATGGATATCTATTTGATACAAATTCTATCTATAAAACTATTTAATATATAAATACACGATTATCTTTTTTACGAGTTTTATGCATAAGATTGCAGTATATAAAACCTAATGCAAGTATGATGTATTAGTTATTAGGTCTTTTTGGGTCAAAACTTTCGACGCGAAACGAAAGTTAAATGCAAATTGTTCGCTGTAAGAAGAATGAGAATAAGTTTTAAGTGAATAAAAAAATATTGTACAATACTATACATATAAGTAGAACAATAGAAGAGAGAAGTTATATATTTTTATATGTTTTTTTTTACTCTCTTAATTGGAGAACATGATCATTTTCAATGAAGTACGATTAAAAATTTGCTATTTCCTGTTTTATTTCGGTTAAATATTACATTGCATAAAATATCGCATCAAAAAACAAATATTTTCGTAATAAAAAATTTTTGTATATATTTCTTCGATATGTTTGAAATTAAAAATTAAAAATTTATAAAATGAAATTATATAGAAAAAAATATTTCCTATGTTAATAGTAATGCTCGGGATTAATACATTATTCACACTTTTCAGATGATGTATTGTATTTTTTGTGCAGCCTAATAGAATTAATGAGGCTTACTATTAGAAAGCAAATGATTAGGCGTTATTGTTCATATTTTATTCACAATATGTAAGTGTTTAAATATTTGCACCACATTTTCAACGCATTACACACGCGACTCGTAAAGCATTTGTATTAATGTCAGAATCAGGCAACGTGTGCCATGTATGTGTCGTCTCCATAAGTTTGTTGCTATATATCACATTATTTGAGTAAATTATATCTCACGCTATTCTACTCCATCAACCTACGTATAATAGTTGTACGTGTACAAGTTCTATGAGTTTAATTTAGCCCTTGAGCACTTAAATATATATATATTAAAACTGGAACAATTGATATAAAATAGAATTAAAACACCAATAAACAATCAATACAGCATTTTTAAATGCGTTTATAAAAAGAATGAATTTATGTTGACAGTAAAATTAAATACATACTTTATAATCGAACTGTTACATTAATAATAGATGAAAATTTTGGAAATACGTGGTAATAAAATTTGAATAAAAAATAAAATACATGTTTAATGTGTGTGAATTTTTTATATTTAGTTGAAAATCAATATGACGAAATGCAAATCGCTGCTACATTCGAGATTTAAAAGCTCGTAGAGTAGTAAAAGTGGAGTAACGATATCAAACTAAGGCAAAGGCATGTTTGTGCAATTTCATTAACTTTTATGATTTATTTAGCGATATTTATAACATTTTTATCAAAATTTCACGTGAACATTTGCCTCTTGGGTGCATTTTAGAAACCACGCATGCGCACATAACAAATCTTTTATGGTCTGCCATTCCGCGAGAGTATACTACAGCAACTCACTGAGAGGGTGAGAAGCCTTTTCGAGTGAATGTAAGCCATTTCTGTAACAAGGTTAGTGCGTTTAACCGAAGGAGCGAACGATTCTTATGTTTGAAAGAATTCTCGACCATAATTAAACGTGACTGCCGTTTGATAACGTGACTGCCGTTCAAACGAAACGTACACGTGAAAGCGTTGCCCGAGAAAGTTAACGAGCCGTGCGTCACGATTGCTGCGTAATCGTGTGATGCACATAAAGATGCGGGACGCGCAGTCTAAGAGTGGCGGCGTTATAAAGTGATGATTAATTCACTGTGCACGGTTGCGAGCGTTTTCGCAATCGCTCGCTGGATTTATGGGTCAAATTTGTATGCGATCTCACGGTATTAAACTGCATTTTTTTTTTTTTTTTTTTTACATTGAGATTATCGAACGTCGTCTCGTTTTACCTGACTGATGTATTTTTGGTTTTCCCAGGATGCAGACGCAGGTTTCGGTAAATTCCAATTCGTTTCGTTCATCCTTGCTCGCGATAATTGCCAGCGTAAAGTTTCGAACGGGATCGCGTATGAGCTTTTTGCGCTCTAAACATAATTCTCTTACGTGGTTCAAAGGAATGGATAATACGGTCTTATCGGGGCGCGTAGTGCGACACGTTTCTCTGTAGCGAGTATGTATTACACCGAGATGTAGGAGCCTCGTGTGTATATTCGGCCGTTGGTTGGTTGCAGCGCATCGGAGTATTATTGCCATTGTGCGATGTCAGTCTCATTTCCCCGTATCTGTAATGAAATCTTCGCCAGTGCTGCTACCGGTCTTCGCGTAGGGACACAGTCGAAACCTCATTGTTCTAGGCCGGTCCTATCTCCGCGTGTTCCTTTTAGTGATATACACACAACGGGCACGTTCTTGCGCCCCGCGTCTGCGCACACATTTGCAACCGTGGATCCGATGCATGTGAGTTTAATGGCACTTCCGAAAGTCGTTGTTGCGGAGCATTAAGTGCGGGTAATGATCTCCAGTCGGGTTTCCTTCTTCGTGTCCGAGGGGAAATAATTACATTCTCGTTCGAGCGCATCTCGCTACGGCGCACGAATCGGCACTTGCGCGCAGGTGCTGGCCGAGAGAGGAGAACGAGATAGTCGGCTAAATCGAGAAGATGCAATTTCGGACGGAACGGGCGTGCCGGGGCATATACGGGCGTTTCGCCGCCGCATCTTATTTACAAAGCGAATAGTAATAGAGTTCCGGCGATGCTTGTTCGCGATTCGCCGGGCCTTACCTATGAAAACTTGATATTATTCCCCCCCCCCCCTATCGCGATCGCGCGCAGAAATATTCGAATCAATATCGGAAAAAGGAACGGGCGGTATCGGCAACCGCGGGCAACTTCCCGGCACGAATCGAATGAAATTATACGATTCGACGAGCCAATTTTCCATACGACGTCCTCAGACTTCGTGTGCCCCGCTATGCGCCGCGGTACGTCCACGCGTCTTTCGGTATCGCGCACGTAACCGCGCAATGAAAAAGTCATTTCTACTCGATTCCACCATGAACACATGCGATTCCGCACACACATGGTGTACGAAGGGATCGTATACACATACACACACACCTCGAGCACACAGCAGCCCGCTGCTGCACGTTTCTGCGGGTAGATACCGACATCCTTGAATTCCATGAGCGGCGAGGCGAGCACCGCAGGTCCGACCATAAATTTCGATTTCCATCGCGACGGGAGACCATTCGATTCCACTTGGATCTATATTCGCGCAAGAGTAACGTACGTGCGGCAGATAGAGCCGGAAAATCGCGCGCATGTGTCTTGGAGATCACGCGAGGCTCCTGCGGCGTCCCGCGGGTGTCTCAGCCATCTATCGAGTTCCTTGACCAACGGGTCATTGCCTCTATCGTGTAAACTTAACCTTTGGACAGCGAATCTTTATTTATTCAGAGATAAATTCGAATTTTTTATTTAAGACGCTTCTACGTAACTGTAGGACTTTCATAAATTTGCTCGGCATGATTACCTAAATACATCACATGCGAAACCCAATTTGATAACCCAATAAAATAAACTAGGAGTCATTTGTGTGTTGCATTTTACATTTCTAATTATATGCCATTTTCTGAATTATAATTTTTGATATCGAATGAATAGATCACTTTCTTAGGAAATAAAATTGACAATTAAAATGCTTTTTCTCTTTGCGAAAATTGCGATTCCACCGTCTCTATCCATTCGCTGTGTTAAACAAAAACTGAAAATACATTGTTATACAAATTTCATTAATGTCGCGATCAGCAGAGTGTGTGCTTTCCACCCATCTTCTCTTTCTGATATCATTTGTTCAGTATGTTTTCACCGTGCGCTGTCGTGTGAATCGATATTTATGCGACAATAGCGATCTCCATGTTATTCTACGATAACGCTACGTGTACGCACAACATGGCTCGTGACGTATTACACGTTTCAGATTCTTGTAGAAAGAAGGATGCTCCAGATAACTGTGATTCTTAGTTTTCGCATACCGGGAACTTTATCTTCCTCACAAGGCCCGTGGCATACCTTTAAAGTTCATAGAGCAGCTTGCTGACTTTGCTAACAGACCATACTGCTTTGCGAAATTCTGTTGTTTCTCCGCGGTTATCATTCTTTTACGATATTCCGGAAACAACATTCCGCAAAACGTAATTAAAATGTATATAGCGGCATCTAAAAACAAATATTAATTTTCTGGCGAGATCTCTGCAAAACTCTGAGATAGCTTCAAAAGTAAACCGAATTCTTAACATTTGTTTGAATGAAAACAAGTTGTGTAATAATATATATTGCCTTTCATCTATATCCCTCACGAGAAATTATTCGAAAATGATGGAATCGTCGTGCCACTCGGAGCTGTGGAAGAGAACACTGCGATTTCTCATAAAACTCTTATGAAGACGTCGCAGGAGCTATAAGAGCGTAAGGTAGGAAGACCTGACGTAACCTGCAATATCGTTTATCCGACGGAACTTAGCCTAAGGGGTTAGCATAATCTTATGCACTTTGCCCTGATAAACTGGATTACGGCTTCTCTGCCAACTTGCTGGGCTGTTCTT
Organism: Pogonomyrmex barbatus; assembly: GCF_055798465.1. Taxonomy (NCBI): domain Eukaryota; kingdom Metazoa; phylum Arthropoda; class Insecta; order Hymenoptera; family Formicidae; genus Pogonomyrmex; species Pogonomyrmex barbatus. Next base: position 3,768,582 of record NW_028297098.1, read on the forward strand.
CGTTCCAGACCCTCTTCCCTCTTTGTCTCTCTTTTTCTCACTTTCTTTTTTTCCCTGAAGTTTTTCGGATTTATTCTGCTCTTATTTGTCGCTTCTGATTTGCTCCTCTTTTTTTCACACATGGTCTCCGTCCTTTCTTCCCTGTTTAATAATTATTTTTTCCTCTTCACGTACATCTACTATTCTCTCGTATATTTTTCTTATCTTTCTTTTTAGTGTAATATATAGTTTTACTATTAACTACTGTACTATGCTTACGTATTATCTTCTCGTTTATTGCATAAACCTAGAACAACCTCCTAGCCTTAGCCTTCCTAACCCCTCAGGTCGGCGGACTTGACTTTATAGCCCTGGGTTCTGGCCGGTACTGCGTTTATCGAAGATTGCACACCGAGGGCATATATTTTCGAGCAAACCCATCGATCATCGTGCTGAAGTGACTCATATCTTTTCTAAAATATATTTTCACATATCCTTGTCTCTGGTCTTCACTATGTTTGCAGAGGACATTTTTATATACATGATATTTTAATATATATTTTTGTATAATATTTTAATTTAATATTTAATATTCAATATGATATTTTATATACATTATGTTTTAATTTATTTGTTAGTATTTAATTCACACGTTTTATAAAACAAAAACTTGTTTAAAAAAATGTGTAAAAAGATGTATAAAAAAATTCTTAATGAAATTATTAGATCTCTTTAGTTAATAATAATAATAATAATTTTGGTAAAATACAACTGTAATATAAGCATTTTTTAAAAATCTAATTTTGTTAAATCTAAATACACATTATATTATCTTACATTTCTAGCGTGCACGATAACATGCATTTCTCAATGCTGTAGCAATTCTCGTTTGAAAGGGAAGGAAGTAATCCGTTGGCGAGCTGTGCGTAAGTACACGTTTAACGTCAAGTAGTAGATCATTCGTTGATAGCAGTCTATATGTATCGGAGAAAGGAATTGGGAACATTTCGTCGTTACATAAGACATGCCACGAATTTATATTCATGGCAGGTATGTGTAGAAATCTCGGACGTATGTCGTTGCCGTACAGATGACAAGAGCAAATACGGCGAAATACATTTTGCAACGCATGTCGAAAACATAAATTCTTTAAACTGATAAATTGCATCTTTCCTGTATCTGGAGATACGTGCAATCGGAACAGTCAAGTTCATTGTTTCTCATATCTGTATTGTCTTCTGTTCTTCTTGGTGCAGTATATAACTAAGCGAAACGTGCTTATCGTTACGATGCTCTTCTAGATCAATGTCTTATGTATCTCGGTGTGTCAAACAGGAAAAGAAATGACAAGGCCAGTCGAGTGCGCGAAAACCGGTTTCTTCTCTTTTCACTTAGATCATCCAATACTACGCCACGTTTCATAAACGTACATTCTAACGGTATATACTAATAATGCGTAGAAAATTTCCACACTATTGTGGACTTTTTAATGATGCATTCTTTCGAAAAAAAAAGAAAAAATGTTAAAAATTTGATCTTTGTTCCGTGAAAAGAATTAGACAAAGATAAAATTTCCAACTGATCAGTTGTGTTAGCTTAGGTTAATAAATAGGCAAATTCTCGGTTCCGCATGACTTTGCAGCCATCTTAAATCACTATATTGCGGCAATCTGGATAATTGCAGCGTGCTCGTTACTGCATCGTAGATTTGTGGCGAATCGAGAGGAAGTGCGTGCCGAGCGGATATACGATTCGTGTCGAGCGCGTCAACATTACGCCTCGAAACATTTTGTAGTGCAAATTCACAAGCTTCCTGGGAGCTTTACGATGGCTTTGCAACTCAGCTTTTGCGAGCTTTAGCACAGACCGATATATATATTAGGCGCTTTAATAAGATACAAGAAGCCAGATTTCGTCGAGCACGCGGGGTGGAGAATAGCATGCGTCGTATAAATTATGGCCGTGTTTCATCATGGTATCGTCTAAGCGCTTTCAAGCGAGGACGAAACGTTTTATGATTTTAATGGTCTATTCATTTTCACCATGTACATGTCTCTATATATCAATCAATATTTTATTATATATCTATATTTAATATTTTATTACGCATATATACATATATAAAAATGTATACATACGTAAACACACACGTACATATGTTTAAACAATATTTTACTCCATCAGGTAACGTTTATTGATTATACATATTTGTTAATGCATTTCACCATTACGTAAGCGGCATTGAGAAACTTGTGCGTTTATCAATTCATAGTACAAAGAAATGCATGCGTAATAATCCACTATATATAGAATGACAGGCTGGCTAATGACGTACAGCAGGGGGAGAGGTAGCATGCAAATTACCACTTGCATACGATTTTCCCGGTAGCGGCGTCATGGCGTGTTGCTATTAAACTCAATACACGCTCTGGAATTGTCGCACCTCCATCACGCGCCATTGTAGAACTTGTAAAGTTCCCGCGTGGCGGGAAGATTTTGTCATTAGCATGATTGCGGTGGTTCTGCCGCGAAGCATTTACAGTGATCCTATCCAACTGCATGCGCGCAATAATGGAGGGACGGGAGGGAAGCGAGCATTTACGCGAATCGATAAATAGCTGCTGCATCGATCTTTAAAGTGATGGCGACAATTCCGTCGGTTGACAAATATTCCCTTCCCGTAGTCTGTCGTCATCTTTTCTAAAGAAGTCGGAAATCGGTAAAGAGGCGCACGTCGCCGTCGTTGCTTTTTGCGCTCGCATTAGCTGACACGCGCGCGATAGCCTTTCATCTCTACATTGCTTCGTAATGCAGTATGCTTTGTTTTCCTTGTGCAAAGCACAGCATGACAGAGAATGCCCTTTGAGTATTTGCGATTTAACGTTGTTGTTGGTGTAATATACATAACGCGTAGGGTACGTGAACATTGACAAATGATTCGCCTTCGGCGATTGAAGTTAGGATCCTATGTAAGTTGCAAATCTGACAGTTTTACTAACAAGAGTTGTTCTTAGAGAGAAAAACGCTTCGCGGCTTCAGAGTTATTCATAGCGTAGTATGTCTACCGGCGACATTTATTATGACAATTTGTTCACAGATTTCTCAAAATACATAAATTTATAACTAAAAAACTTCAACTCCAATTAAGAAATTATTGTACAATTTTTAACTGTGCTCCGATAAAGTTTACTTAAAGTTTATTTTTATTTCTAATTGTTTATTATTTTAATCTTTAAGAAAAAATGACTTCGATGTTTTTATATTTTATAATTTTTATTTTATTTTTTTATTTAAAACATTTATATGAAATATTAAGGAATAATAAATACGTCCACACATACATACACACATTCGAATAAAATTATATTAAAATATACAAGAATTTATTGAAATTGAAATGTATTACGAATGTATAGCAAATGAGCAAATTAATACAGTCAAATATCTAGTTTGTTAAAAGAGTATAGGAGATCATGAATGTACGTATGTAAAGATTTTTTACAAGATAGATTTTCGTTTTACATATGCGCGTATGATTGTCAAAAGACTGAGTAAATTGAGGGAACAAATAAGGTCAGGGCATCAGTTAGTCGTGGTATTTGACAATCAAATTGTGCGCCTCTGTGGCGCCGTCTTTCGTGGCTCATAATCCAATATGCGATGCTGAAAATTTTTCGCATAGTTTCGCCTACCTCCTCTCCACATGCTACACTCGTTTAGCAGGCAATATCGTTCCACGAGCTATATGTAACAGTTTTGGAATATCTGACGTTGTACATTGCGCATGTGTCACTTTTGACATGGAAAAATAGATATTTTGATTACCAAATTTTGATCCAAATTGACCGTGTGTACCTAATGCTCCATGTAACAGTAGTTTATGTAAAATACATAGCGGGAAACTGGCATTGCAATCGCCGATACAATCGCTTACATTCCGAAATCTAAACATTAACGTACGTTTTGTCATTATCACAATATTGCCTCATGTGCTTGCTATTATCACTTCATAATTTGATATAATCAGTATTTACTACAGTTTCATGGGTATGCCTCACCGAGTACCATTTAATGGCTTTCATAATAAACCAGAATTTGTGTGAATTGTTTGCGCATTCACGATACATTAGATTTATTTATTTATTGTAAACGTATAGTGCGCTTTCTAACGATATATTGGATTATTAACAAACAATTAAATATTCATTTATATGTTATGTTTTTTATTTTTTGACGAAAAGTCTCAACTAGAGCTCACTGAATATTCTAACGGGTTATGCTAAAGATAATTAATTTTTTAAAAATTTTAACATAGGTTAATCTAACTTTGTCAAGATAGAAATGTACATTAATCTATAACAAAGGCTGCTAATTAATATTTTATTACATTGGCTGAAGCGTTCCGCGGATAAATGGTATGTCGATTATATTGAATTTTACAAATTTTTCAGAAAATGTTATAGCTTATTTTGTGTGAATTTACTTTTATTTATATTAGGATAATATATCTGGATAATTTTACATATTTTTATATTTTATTTCTTACAATTTATTTCTTATGTCTTTAAAATAAAATTTCACAGAAGTTTATTTAATATTTGCAATTGCACATATTCTTATTATTCTAATAGAAAACGCGAAAAATGGGTGAGATTATTTCTTTTGTATTAATGATCTCTAAATAATAAAGTGAAATATTTTTATTCCGTTAGACAGCTATTCGATAGACAGCTTTAGCTAAATGCTCGAAGGCGATTCTTTGTGGATTAATGGCGATAGCGATCGTTATAAACTGCAGCCCGGTGCTATCACACTGCACGCTTAATTCCGACGTGTTTACCTCCATATGGTTCGGAGTAAACCGTCCTCGTCATGTTCCTACCGTCCTCGCATCACGTTTTGCTCGCCTTCAACCCCGCATTAGCGACATAAATCAAAACTTAGAGCACGAGTTCTAGTTCTCCATCTGGTTTCGGTACCGTTCTGCTCCGTTCCATTCCGCCGAAATCCGCCGCCCCCGAGCGCTACTTACTTACGGGGAGACGCAAGTTACCTGAGCGTAATACGCTCACGTAAGAACGTAGCAGGTTGGGGGATGTGGAATATCAGCAGTTTACCGGGCTACCGTCGCGCGACGTACGGGCTCTTTCTACCGGCTCCCTATACCGCGCAACTTTCCGGTCGAAGAACCAGTTACTTGGTATATTTGGTTATCTTCCCGACCGGCTCTCTCTCATTTAGCCATTTGCTCTAAAGCATGTGAAGTTCACAAAGACATTACGAGGTATAACTGAGCACGTTGCTGAACTAATAAGAGCGTGATTTGACCGCTACCAAAATCAGCGAAATTGGAGTTAATCAAGTATTCGTTACGCGGGACTATATGGTAATTTATTCATATAGTATTTTTTCCACGCTTCTCTTTCTATTTTGATTGATAATTAGTTTTATCGCTGCATCACAAGTATTCATTTCTTCATCAGTTTGAATTTTTGATTCGACCAAAGCGAGACGATTCTTGTAACAGTTTAACTTAATAATGAAGAATATATATTCAGATTAATTTATATATATTATTTACAGAAATATAATTTTATTCTGACAAATAAATCCAAATTTGCATTGACTCGATATTCTTTAAATATATAATTAATTTTATTGCAGCAATATTTAATTATTTTGAATGTCGCATTTTCATTTTGCTAGATGACACGATTTCGGCAATTTCTTATAATTAAATAATATTATTACTTGTACATATTTACAGATTCGTGGATAAATAATCGAATCAATAAGCTGGAATTGTACTGTGCACATTTGTATATACTTATATTTATTTATAATTCTCTGAGCGATTTTCAAATAGTTGTCAGGAATTTCGAATTTTTAAGAAAATAGAATGCGGCAAGGATCTCCCACATAATTCTCTTGAGCCAACACCGAGGTTTACGAGTTCTCCAATATTCCCTCAAGATTCTTTAGAATCTCATCCGTCATTGCAGTCTTTACGAGTCCACAAATCGTAAAATCGTGTAAAATCATCTTTATGGTCGCAATCCCGCGTTGGTTTGCATCGTTGATCACTAGTATGTAGATTCCACTTCAATTCTACTTTATATCATAGAAAAAAAGACATTTGATACTTTCCATCTTATATAAATAAAGCAGTCTACACGATTATAGAATTATTGTATCTCAATCTTCCTTTTCAACAAAATTTATTTTTCATTTAATTATTCGGTAGTTCTATCTGAAATTAGCAAGAGGCAAATACTAGATTAATTAATATTTGCATTCGAGTATCAACATAGACTTCGATAGAAACCGTTGTGCCACTAATTACTCTGAGATTGGCAGCATATCAAATGATGTATGGATAATTACGAAGGTTAAATTACATACACTTGTATGCGCGTATTATAAATCGATCGATTCTAGAAGCTATGATGAAGTTTTGATATGATAAAGATATCGATATGATAATAATAAATAATAACGTAAATGACGTATATAATAAAAGAAAGAAATTTTAAAATAGTCACATAAAAAATTGCTTAACTTTTTTTCTCTTGACAAATTGAAATTCGATGATACTTGATGATACTTGATAAACTTTAATAAATATAAACAGATTAAATGAAACCCGATTTCAAAATGGACGGTCTTCGGTGACGTTTTTTACAGTAAATTTTCGAGCATGAGCATTCGTTTGAAAACAGTACTACTTCGGCGAAAGCGCTTTAATTAATTGCACTATGATTTACCGATTAATTCAGTGCCTTCCCGTTTTACAGGATGGAAATGCGGAAAGAGCGCGTTGATGTAAAGGGCATGTCTCTCCAATAGATGCAACAAACGAAAGGAAAACACGAGAACGGCGATGACGTTCTCGCTACTTCATTACAGAGGATTTCAATTGGGTCGTTCTAATTATCGCTGAAAGCCTCTGAAATCGTGTGCTCGCAAGCCAGCCAGTATAATAATCCGACGATTCATCCGCCGTGACATTTATACGCCCGCGTGAAAAACATGACCGTGCGAATGAAGGTGTAGGTGAAGTTCCTAATTAGTGATAAACTCGGCTTTGCGATCACGAGTATTATACTCCAATGGTATTTTTAATCTTTACTTGCAATAGCTAGGAATACTTTTAATGAGAGAAAAAGAAATTATAGTTCTTGATAAATAGACCTTTAAATTTAATACGTTATTTATACAAAAGATATATTTTTTTGCAAAAAGATCGAAAAATTTCAGTATTATAGTAAATATTAAATCATTGTTATTATATTTTTATCGTTTGCAGAAATCGCTAAAATTGTCTTTGCGAAATTTTCACATGTAGATATATGATGCAATTAATGAGCTATTTATATTAATAGAAATTACACTTATAGATATTTATATAAATATAAATATTGCAGCTATATTATATTAGTCTATCTTTTATCAAATCGTGTGAAATATTAAAAGAAGAAATTTTACATTTTTTTATTTCTATCTTGTTTCGATCATTTTAACACTGCGCAATCGGAGGTACTCACACAGCGAAGATACAGATACGTCGGCTTTAAGAGATGACGTTTATCGTGCTTGAGGTAATATAACGTCGAGTTTCTTGCTCACTTCCATCCATCTTCCGTAATTCCTCATTTCTCTATCTATCTATGAGCATCCTTGCTTCGTAAGATACGTCTGGCAGATCCGACATCACATTATACACCGCTCTGCGGCTTCTTTCGTCAAATTGGTTTCTAGATACAGTTTGTCGTAAAACGAAAATTATAATAGAAAGCTATTTTTTCGGTACTCGAAAGTGTAATCTGACGTGTTTACATTATAATCATTTACCAACGAATATTAGAATAGACGATAAGTGTAAATTTTCTTTCTTCACTCGAAGTTCATTCAGAGTTAATTAAATATCTAAGTAATCTGTTACATTATTTTGTTATGCGATTTATATTTTATTTTACTTAGATTAAAAAGTAATTGTCCAATATTTCGGATATTGCATGTCAACTAAGCAAATGCTCCAGTAGCATTGAACTATTTTCTCAATTATTTTCGCACGAACTTAAGCACATTAGCGCATTAGTCTTTTGCCAAGACGAATAGTCTTTCCCACTATCTTTTCGTCCCTTACATGCAATTGCAAACTATAAATAGCCTTTAGCAGTGGGTTTAATTAAAATCCTCCTTCTACGAGCTTGCCGACCCGTATATGGCTCCGGCCTTCCGATGCCGCCTCTTTCCGACGTTACAATTTCTGGCAGTGACGGTTTCTGGCAGTCGACCAAAATCAACCAGGATTCGCGACATGGCCGCGGAAAGGAAAGGAAAGACGCGCCGAGCCGAGATAACGTAATTAAGAGTTCGCTTTGAGATACCGATGCACCTGGTTCTTTCCCGAACTGTCACGAACCGGCCTTTTTCCCGCGATGCCCGCGATTTCTATCTCCGATCTTTCTAGCACGCTTTCCAGAAGAAGGGGCGGAATCTTAATTTTTTTTCCCTGTCTCGCATTACCGAGGATTTGCGGCGCGCGGGAAATGTCTACCGCGATTTGTGAGATTTCTCAAAGATTTGCGCCGGATGTCTGTATGCTCCACCAGTCCGTGGGCTAGTCTTATTCACGAGGTACATTTTAACGAGATCATTCAACGACCATGGCCCCAGTCGCGCAGATAATGGCAGTATTTTATGCTGTATCTCTCGCGAGCTGACAATGGTTAAATCGACCGTTCTCGGCGCGAGAATACATGAATCTGAATATTTCAGCTTGGCAATGTATAATAAATGTTTCCTATATCGATGGCACAGATAGATATATATTTATTATAAAAAAGAAAAAAAAATATACAGATACAATAAGGAGACCAGGGTCTGGCACACTAAATTTTTCATTTCTTTTCATTTCTACTCTATAATTTCTGTCATACATTATTTACGTGTTTACATGTGCTAATATAATATAATATTTATACTGTTGTTTCGATAGAAATTTATTGCTTTTCTGCTCTGATTATTATTGAGATACGAGACACCGACGTATCGCAGTAGCTCAAATACGTGGAAATTGTTGCCTGGTAACATGTATATACGCGCTCGTATTACCGCGCGCTGATCAAGCGACAGACATTTCCAGCAATTCGTGTCCTCGTTTGTTTCGCGGTAACTATTCCTAGATAGGTAGGGGATTGCCTCGTCGACGAGCGCGAATTGTCGTCTCCAGTTATACATGGCGACGAGAGGTGGGAATGGAGAAACGACGGAGGGTAGTGAGGCACCACGAGTGGAACGCGGATGGGGAGGATGGGGAAACGTGAAGGTGGGAGTGGCGAGGGAGCGAGGGGGGGGAAACCTTTAGCGGTGGAAATGCAAGAGCACTTTGTATCCTGAGATTCATTGTCCGCCACAGCTCGAGCAACCTACCAGCTTAAGCAATGCATTATGCGGGACCACCGACAAGACGCCATTTAAATGCTCCGGAAGGTAACCGCTCCGCTGTCAGCCCTCATCCTGCCCGCGGTCGTGGCTGTCGTGTCGCGTGTCACCGTGCCTTAAACAATGCCTCCGCGCGTGCAGGAGCGTGCATGTCGGTTAGACGAAGATTACCCGTCTACGAGGATGCGCCACGCTTCGATGTCGCGGCCTCGTATGTATGTTGGTCGTGCGCATTAGATCACTCAAACAACAGTTGGCGAGCGATGATAAGTATCCGGTGCGCGTCGCGCGGACGGTAACAGCGTTACCGCGGAACGGAATTTCGAGCGTGCCGCCGTGGAGGAAAAGCGGCGTAATTCACTCATCCCGCGTCTGGAAACGAAGAAATGAAAAATGAGTTGGAAGAAAGTTAAGCTTTTCGATTCGATTGTACGCTTGCTGTTTTCGAAACGCAATTTGCCGCTCTATCAATCAGCGTCAATACACTTATCGTGATTTCGCTGTTTAATTGTTTCATTTTTTTTTTATCCCGATCAGATTTCGGTTCTTGTCGTATTATTGCATAATTTCTATTCTCCCTGCGTGCCATTCCCCGATAAAGTAAATGCCGCACGCGTATAAGCGTACACGTCTAATCATCCGTCTTCGTAACGCCGCCGTCTTGTATTTTCTCGCTCGTGTCCGCCGCGTATCAGGTGGCAGAATACCGCGTGTTCCGCGGTCGAATCTCGAAGTCTTTAATTAATCATCGCTCGCTATACCCGCTCGCAATGCCCATACATTTCGTGGAATGTACTCATGACATAGCCGGGCGCAGTTTGTGGATGGCCTGTCGGCTATCTTACGTAATTGCATATTTATTCATTGCATATTAAATAACGGTTACGCTTGTGTTCCTCTCGGAAAATAAACGGTACTTCCGTGGCATATCGATCGATGCTCTCCGATTGTGCCAAATATCGTTACTCTCAAATTTCCGTAAGCATACCAAAATATTTGAAAGCGTCGAAACTACTGCATTTTTCTGCTTTATCGGCAAATGAAATGCAAATATCGAATGACATTCTCTTTCACAAATCAATATTTTGCAATATCAATGTTTCATTAATTGATCGGAATAAGGCTATCGATATTCAATTTGATATTTATGTATAGAGGAAATACGGCATGTATAATATTCCAGCCACGACTTTTTGGACGCTCTTTACTCATCATTGCGGAAATATTGCACAAACGGTGTGTACTTGTGCACGCATTCGCGAAGCGTTGATATGAGATACAAGAGGGATGTGTTAACATGCTATAAAGAGGACGCGATTTCTCTTCGTCTCTCCTCATCCTCGCCTCGTTTTTCTTTGTCGAACCCTATCTCATTCTCACGCGGACTTTTACACTTCTTTACGTTCACCAACCACCACACTTTTTATCCCGCCATCTTCGCGCGACGCGCGCTTAGAATTGTGCTCGGTGATGGGACGCGAAAAAAGGAGAAACAAAGAGGAAAGAAAATGTCGAGGAAAGTGGAAAGTGTAAAAAAATAGTAGATACACTGTTGACACAATTAAATTGCAGTGAGAAATTGCATGAGAAATTTATAATGTACTTTTAAAAATCATTTTTCTCAGCTCCATTTAATTAGCACAATTGAGTAGATGAGATAAATAGGATTTTAACAATCTTTTGCTAATTTACCGCTTTGTTTTTGTTGAGCAAATGTTCTCATCTTTTATTATTTTTTTTAAATTATATTTTATATATAAAATATTTGAAAAATATTGTAAATAGAGCAGTATTGATGAAATTGATAATAATACGGTATAAATAAACAACGCTCCATTCTGTTAACTATCTATTATTTTTTCACGTTACTTTGTTAAAATAACCGAGTGATGCTGATGCATGATTTCTTGGGAAGCAATGATTAATCAACTTTCAATAACTGGACAAATGATTCAGTTACGGCGTATCACGGTCGTTTCTACAAATTAGCGTTTCCGAAATTGGATAGGTCAAGCACGCACCTCCGTTATTAAAGTCGGTATTAAAAGCACATGTTACTCTCGGCACGGTCGAAATCACTTTCTGATGTGCCGGCAACGCACTTTGGCTCGAGCAAATACCGGGCGATCGCTCGTTACGTCCATCGTTAATCGTCAACGGCGATCGAATCGGCTCGTTTCGCGGCCCCTGTCATTGCCGACATTAGCCGAGCGGGACGTTTTCCTCGCGTTTTACGGTCGTTTCGATCGTGACGACGTTGCGTGTTGTGGGAATCGTGAACCGCGAAACGATGCGATGTCCCTTAATTACGACTATTACGTTCGTCGAATTAGTCGCAAACATGAAAATCGATATCGTACCGATAATCCATCATTCTCGGTGGTAACGTGCATCGCACACGCATTGTCGTTAGCGCAACGATTAAAGTGTAGTCAGGTATATTCTAGCGCGGTGTCGCGGGACAAGCGGGACATTTATCGATCGATCCGAGATTAAATATAATCGATATTCATAGGCGAGGAACTTGTAGATTAAGTGGGCGAAATTTTTATCCCTGTCGTCTTGGGGCAATATCGAAGATTTAATTTCTACACGATTGCATCTTCGATCTGAATGAGATACCTCGTTTGGATTGGATATTAGCTTGTCGCGTCGGTGACTGATTTTCCGAAGAATTTTCTTACGCTAAATGGGCTTTAAAACCGTCTGAAGAGTCTGAAGAGTCTTTTTAAGATAAGAGGTTGGCTCGATGAGGATCTTAAACCCCGTTCATGTCGAGAGTCTCTACCTCTCACTTTCTCACTATAACGTCTAGTGAGGAAGGAAGAGAAGAAAATAGCGAACGGATAGCATTCGTTAAAATCACGAACGATGTAACGGTGGAACAAACCTGCATGAAATTATGAGCGGAGTTTATTTTCCTCTTTCTTCCTCCCTTATCTTCCACGCTTGGCTTTATGCTGATCCATCATGCTTATCCCACCGCGCGCTTCAATATTTTTTACCTCAGTTTATGGAGTACTACTCGTGTCTTTTTTTCGATTTTTAGATATCTCAAAGATAAATGATTATTTTTATCGGATGCATATTTCCGTAAAGGAGTTATTTCAAGAATTGCTCCGCGATGGAAAGTGCAAGAAAGACCATTCAGATTTTTTTACGTCTCGTAAATGACCGATGCGATTCCACGAGCTACTCGGAGCTGAAATTACCCAATTAGGGAAATCTACTCTGTTTATGCACTCTCATAAGGAGCCTTACAATTAGCAGTTTTTCCCGGACTTGAATCTTGAGAATTTCTCTAGGGATTCTTGAGGTAGAGTCTCGAGAAGCTTACGACAGTGAATCTCATTTCTTCGCATTCTGCGAAAGGGGCAAACAAATCGGACGGAGACGACGAATCATTAGAAGCGGCGCTAACATAGAATATAACAAATCAGCATGAAATTGCGAGCGCTTCTTTCTCCTTTTCTTAACGTCAAATAACGGCTCGACAGCTTTATGCACATCATTCTCTGTTCGCTTTCGGGATGAATATAAAATCCTGTGCCCTTGTCTCCCTTCGTCCGTTTCACCAAGAGCGACCGTCTTACCTACTCGCCGTTCTATTACTCGCTTCCACTCGAAACCCGATTTCTCTCGGCGAAAGATTCACGAAATCCCAACCTCTTTCTCGCTCTTCTTCTACTACGTTCTTCTCCATCGCTGAGCATCCGTCAACGTCGCGGCAGGAAGTTCTCTTGAAGTAAGCGGCCTGTGAATTTACGTACGCCGTTTCTGTGTGCATCCATGTCACAGTTCTCGCATTCAAAAATGCGGTAACCGTGATATTCTGCTCGTTTGCGTATCACTCCGAGGTACTTTAAAAAAGTGCGTTTGATGTTGAATATTCTTTACGGTCACCGAAAGCAAGAGATATCCATCCTGAATGTGTATGAAAATCATGAAGTGATGAAAAATCGTATTCTTAAAAAAAAAAAATTATTTTACTTTTAATTATCGATTCGGTATGTCGGAATGGGAAGATTGTATCTTACGAAAAGTCTTACGTCAAGTCGCGCGGAAACGTTTGCAATCAGCGCTAAACGATGTACACAAAGATTATTCGTTTGTGCTTAGGAGAACTATTCTAATTTAAAGTAAACGTCTGGCAGAGACACCGAGATAACGCTATGCATAATCGCGGCCGAAGCAATTTAAATTGGAGCTTTAGTTGCTAGTCGGTTTCATATCTTACAGCGAAGACGGTTTCGCGCGAAATACCACTGCTCGTTTCCAACCCCCAAGCCGAGAGATGTACCTTCCGCCCGCCTATTCCGCCTTATTCGAGTTAACGTTAATCTTCCATCTTACACAGAAGAAAGATGTCTTCCGCACTTTTCTCCCGCTCTCAGACCGAACCTTCCTGATGCGTTTTTATCGGACCACTTTATCGGCGTCGTTCACGCGCCGACTTCTGTTCTCATTCCCTTCACCAGTAAAACAAGTTTCAGCGTCGTGTCGACGTCGTTCTTGCCACTGAAAATCTCTCACTAGAGATGAGAAACATATAAGACGGTTTCTAAAATGACATGACAAAAATGTATAGACGTTTTCTTTTTAAATATTACATAATTTGCTAAGAAATTAGTATTAAATTATATTAAATTTTGAACACTGCTGAAATTAAAATAGTATGAAATTAAAAATAGAATTATCTATTAATATCTTATGTTTTATATTTTCAAACATTTTTAATCGTTAATATTCAATGATAATATAAATTAAATTTTTAGAATTTTATCTGTGTTTCTAACAGCAACTCGCATTCTTGTTAAAGAAAGATTTTAATTTGATCAACGATTATTTTTATAAATCTCCTGATTTTAAAATCATTTATGAATCTTAATCATTTTTCTTCAACGTGTGTATGTTATAGCGTTGATTATGTGAAAGTCGGAATTCGTAGTAAAAGAAATTTATGTATTTCTCACACGGAATGAGACTACATCATTGCATTGTTTTCATACTACCTGAACTCATTTAGATACGCGTTATTTTTAAAAATAATCGATGCCGTCTGCCGCTTCTACTATGTTGTAAACCGCTGCAGTAGTATGCCGGTTATAAATGTTTATATGAGTTGTCATGTGTGTGTGTGTGTGTATATATATATATATATATATATATATATATATATATATATATGTATATAATAATTTTCGTACGATATACTGTATCCCCTCGCGACAGTGAGTATAACAGAAAAAAATAGGCAATAAAAAAAAAAGCAGTCGTCATATTTTTGTACAGAGACAAATAGAATTCGTAACTGCAGTAAAATTTAGTAGCGAAATATTCCGGCGACAGCAACTGTAGGGGCATAGATATGTCAGCCATGCAATCTCAGAATATGTCGTTAAAAATTTAATATAGTTGGACGTTTTCTCGTTTTAGTCTATTGTTTTTAAAATCCCATTGCAGAGATAATATTTTTTATTTTATGTTGTTGCATTCATTGTTCGTTTTTTTTTTTTATTAATTCATTGCTGCAGGATGAAGAATAATGTCAATTTTTATATTTAATTACGCTAGTATTTCAAATAATGTATTTGGATTACATTTGAATCATGTACATAAATTTGTTGTATTAATATTAATATTAATGAAATAAATGGTATAATTAGGAGGATGTTTTATTAATTATGTGTCTATATTCTTATTATTAACTTTTATATTTTTAAATTAAGAAACATTATGTAAAAACGAAGTTTTAAGATTTTTGTAAAGTTTCAAAATATTTTAATTTTCTTACATTTTTTTTATTTTCTTACATTTTTTTACTTTCTAATTATTCAAAATATAGAATGTTCTGTTTATTTGTTTTAACGCGAGAATTCATTAAATTATTAATGTTCCAAATACTAAATGACACTTGTATACGCATTTTAATACAAGTATCTCATAGCTGTTAAAATTATACAAAGGCATCTCATTAAATTGAAAATACTAACATTTATGTGATATTTCAAATGAGCATTCAATTCTGATTGCGAAAGGTAAACAAAACACATCAACTAAATTAAATGGATGGAATTTACATAACAAGCTAAACCATGGTATTTGAATTATGTTAAATGTCATTTCTCTTTTATTAACGTAATCCGTCCAATCTTAGAAACGCTCGGAAATAGTTCAAGAAGTTTGTAATGGAATCAAGTAGTTTGCAAAGTAGCGATGGGTTTGAACTTCACTTTTGAATATATTAAGTTTATAATTTAGTTTATAGTTTATTTGCAACGTTCTACTTGCTTTCATTTAGTAGAAAAGTACGTGTAATGCTTGATAACAAATAAGATTTATTTAAGTAACGCATATTTGTCGCGTATTTGAAATTACTTGCGGCATTCAGTGGTGCATGCAAAGCTCACTAAGCACGGGCATCGCTCTTGTTATTACATCACTGTTTTGACAAGGGACGATGGCGTGTCAACTATACGAGCATTCAGTAATAAAAATTGTACCCGTCTCGCGTGTTTGCACGTGTATGACGTAGAACTTGACGCAAAAGAGAAACGGCAATTTTTTCACACGGCGAGAAATGTTACTCGGTTCGCGCGAGCGTTAAAGTATATGGAAAACGACTGGACAATGCTACACGTAGAACTTTACGCGACAGTGACAGTGTAAGCTGGTAATACGTGTACAGGCTTTTGAAAAAACGTAGATACCGCGAGCGTTTATTACAACGGAACGCTTAACGCAATGAACGTATGTGTGATAAACCGACGCGTAACCGAGGGTAGCATGAGGTTTGCCTTTAAACGTCGGTTTTACTCGGCGAAAATTATTTACTTGGTGAAAACATTTATCTACGCCTCGCGTGAGGAGGAAGGAAATTTCTACTTCATGCTACGTTCTACTTCATCATAATCTGATGGCCGCGTGAGACGTGTTAATTGACACACGATATTTCACGTTAGCTGCGCCGCGGGGATTCGCAACTCATTCCGACGAATATCGCCTTCCGTCATTAATCACGCTATACGTACGGATTAATCGATTGTCGACAATACTTCCGCCGCGTATCGCAGGAAATACAACGGGTCGAGGCGTACGGAAGCAACGCGAAAAGCGACTCGCGTTGTTGTTCGCTATCGCCCGTCCATCCCGTTTTATCGTCACGGCTTGAAGAGCGCGAGAGGGTACTTCGCGCAGAGAGTTAGTCGCGCGCACGAGTGTTTCGTAGGGAGAAAAAAAAATTCTGCATGTCCGCCCGTTCGCGTATATATATGTGTATGTGTGCAGCGTGTGCTCTGCGCGACGTGAAAATTGTAATCTGCACCGAGCAGATAGCCAAAGTGTCCGGTAAACATCGAGAAATACGGTGCACGCGCGAAAGGCTCCGTTATACTCTGCATTGTGCTTCGTTATAATGCGAGGCGAATTCTGTTAAAAATAAGATTTTTGACGCGCGCATGCCGATGGAAGATTCGCGTGGAGTCCATCGTAAGCGAAATGTATTTTGGGATTGTTTGCACAAGTATATTTGGACCGCGATTTAACAAGGTCTCAAATTAACGACGTTAAAGTGGCGAGCGAAAAGAGATAAATTCTCGTTACACGGACTAATTGGAGGCTTCAAATAAATTCATTAATTGTGGATGGAGAGAGAAAACGAAAATCGCCAGTTGGTACTTTTCTCGGAAATTTATTTCCTGAAAGTGAGAATATATATATATATATATATATATATATATATATATATATATATATATTACGATAATTTGTAATCTATAGCGTAACTTTGTTTATTGATATTATCGTGTTCAGAATGTTAATAAATGTATTGTCGCGTCAACTTGCATCTGCCTGCTTGAAATTGAATTCACAATCCGCGTTCGTAACAAGGCGTATGTCGCTTATTCAATATCAAGCAATGTTGACGTTATCTCTCAGTTCATCGACCTGCAGTCTGTCGCTGTCTTTTTCGTTTAAATGCGTTTCGGTGATGGATGGTTTCGAGAGTATAACTGTCGGCTTTGGAGCTTCGCTGGGAGGGAGCTGAATGTGAGAAGCGAAGCGCTTGCGCGCGTACTCGTAATCTGAAGGCTAGAAAGTGAGATATGGCGAAAGTCAAAAAGAGAATACCAGGTAAGAAAAGTTACATTGAAGAAGAGCAGGAAAAACGGAAAGAGAGAGAGAGAGAGAGAGAGAGACGGGAGGAGAAAGAAAAGGTGGATAGATAAGTGAGGAAGAGAATGAAGAAAGGAAGAAAATGAAAGATGAGGATGGGAAGAAAGGGAAAGAGATAAGGGGAAGAGAAAGAGAAAAAGGGGAAAGACAGAGAAAGACTACTCCTTCACGGCCGAGCGACAACGCGAATCATTTTCCCTTAAAGCTCCCTTTTGCCCCGGGGCAGTCTTCCGTTTCGAAAGCAATTTGCCCTGCCGAGCATCGCGCTACGTATATCTACCTACGCGGATCCGACAGACCGGCAAAAAAAGGTTCTGGACTCGTTACGTTTTTCGAGCGAGGTAAATTCAGGGTGCGAAGCGTAGAAGGAAAACAACTAGAATTTCTCTCTTTCTCTCTGTCCCTCTCGGCGTAACCATGAGAGAAGACGGTCGTTTTCCATTAGGCTTTCCGGGATGTACCGGATGCAATAACTTTCTCTCGATGCGAACGGTAAAAATTCATTTGACCGCAATTCACCGCTCCTATGAATTATCGGTATATTGATTTATTGTGCCAATGCTGGGCGACATTTTGATGAAATGTCCGATCGTTAGAGCCACTTTTAATCGATTGACTTCTGTCGCTCTTATATTCAGCATTTCAGAATTTCGGATTATTTGCTTTGACCAGAACAATATATCTATTAATATTTCTGCGTTATGCTTGATTAATTTTCGTAATTCCTCTTATTGACAATATTTGTACGTTAAACTCGTTTACTGCTTACTGAAGAGGCATTGACCTATTAACAGATTTCTAATTAGCAAGATAAATTAATGAATAAATAATTATTAATTACAATACGTTTATACATAATAAGATAAGATATCGGATGCTTTCAATGACATTATAAATTAAATGTAACATGTGATAACAATAAATATATGTCGGCGTTTACTTCTTGTTTTGTTTGTGAACGATTTTTTCTACGAGTATTATTGCATATTTGGATACATAAAGAAATTTTCAGCTTTATTTATATTTTTAAGCTGATATATCGACGAGATCGTTGAGTATAATTTCGATCTATGTCTGTTCGTTAATTATGACAGATTCAAGCGAGGATAATAATAATTTGTTATACATCACGCAACCTGTATAAATAGATCACGCGATTGCAACGAGGACATATAATGTCTGTCCCAGAAAGCTAAAAAAAAACGAACTATCAAATGATGAAACGAAAGTATCAATTGATTTTTATTATATAGAGAAAGTTTCATCATTTTTGCATATTATTATGATAATTTTAATTTCAAAAATAGTTTAATATATATTTTTAACAATTAATAGAATTATAGATTATTTAGATCTTTTAATAACAACGAAATATGTACAAATATATGTCCATATTTATTTAAAAAATTGCTTTGAAACAAAAGTTATAAAACATTTTTATATAATTTATTATGATTATATAATTTTTATATACTAAGAAGTTTATAAAAAAATTTAAATAAACTATTTAAATAAATTAGTTAAATTAGTTAAACGTGTAAAAAGCGAAAATATGTTAGAAACATACTTATTTTTTAATTTATTTTAAATAATTATTAGTGAATATACACATTAAAAAGTGAAATTTCCGTATTATTACCGTCATAGTTCGTGAACAATGTAACCATTGTTAATTCAACGCGATAAGATCTTTATTATCTTCACACGCAACGTAGTTTTTCAATTGCCAACGCGACGCCGGAACTGCCGTTGAACAAACGCGATCTCGGCAATCTGCGTTCTCGCGACCTGCAGATTGCATTTCCTGCTTTCTTCTGTTTGAGCGACAGAGTAACGCCCGAGCTTGTTCCGATTTTAACGTTTCGACGAGTGCATTTTCGCGCGGCGAACGGCGCTCTTAGACGTCCGCTCCGTATGCAAAATAGAAATGCCGGAATGGGAGAATCGGTTTTACATTGGTGATCGATAAATCCATTCTCTCTGACACATACGCGCGTTTGCTCTGCCAGCAAGCTCCAACACGACCGTTTCCCACTCGCGTGTTCTATTCACAAGACCGTGTGCGACGCCGCGATCGACATTCCGTCCGCCCTCGTCGGAATTATTTCCGTGGGGCTTGGCAAAGCGAGATGACATCGCAGTCGCCGTTTCCAACTTCGAGATTTCGCATGCAGAAAGTTGGTTGTCTTTGAACTGTTTGATGTTCTTTTTTTCGGCCCGAACAACTCGGCGAGAGTCCCACTAGTCTGCATCCGCCGTCCGATGTCGCGAACATACGTAATACTTTTTCACTTCGACGCCTTCCGCGTTTATGCTAAATCTTTTACTCGCATCGGTACTTGGATAATATTATTTTCGTATCGTCATATTGTTTCATATCAATTTACATACATATGTATAATGTGCATAAATATATTTATTTTAAAATAAAACGGATGGAAAACGGATTATTATTTCTGTATAATAATATAGAAATTTTACTTTTATTGATTTAATAATATATCTTAAAAATTCTTAATTATATATGACATATTGATAAATAACGAGAAAAATGTAATTATTTATTTCTGTGAAGCTTGACTATGATAAATATTGATACGAAATATTACTTCCTGATTTGATCTCTTCTTATAATGGTATTATTCAATGTAAATTAATATTATTTTTCGTTTAAATAATATGAAGTCTATATTTCTAGTTGTCGAAAGTGTCAATTTTGTGAATGATATATGTTTAATTGATAAGGATGCATCACGTGGATACTCATTATGTGCCAGTCTTATCATACAGGTCGAGCTAATTGCAGCGAACTGGGATATGCTTCAATTATAGTGGCAAACAATGATAAATGATGTACCGAGCTTGACAACTCATGAAGTATCTAGTTTCGTATATGTTGCTAATTATGTTTTAATTATTACTTTTTTCCCGATACGTCTTATCTACTATTAGCAATGTCAGGTGGGATGAAATGAAAAAACTGTGGAAACTTATATATAGAAATATTAAAACGTAATGGAAAAGTTAAGCATTTTTTACGATCTACTCGCGTGTTGAATACTTACTTATCGAATCATTAGTCACGTCATAAATAATAATCGTGAAATAACGACGATGAAAGATAAAAACAAGAAAAATAATTCGCGCGCGTTACAAACGCTATTGAATATTCATAATGAATAAAGATAGATAAGAGAATGTGGTGCTAAAGGAAAAAAATGATAAAAATCACGTCGAAAAGATTTACTACCTATCGATTAATGTTATTATAAAGATCGACGATACCTAAATAAATTTGCTATATGTAATGTATTTGAATATGGCAAAGAAAATTTCAATCTTCACGAAATATACTTTAATCAAACATTAATAATAACAGACGCAAACATGCTGTTATCGCTAGAAATAGCTCAAAGGATTATAAAATAATAAAAAAGAGACGATATTACGCGCTCCATTCTTAGAATCTAGGAAACGGACAGTTCTTTTTTATGTATATTTATCATTAGGTTCTTATCGTTCATTTAAAATAAATCATTATGTTTAAGTGACACTGTACCTGAGAATTAAAACTTGATTTGACGAACTAACATAAAATGCGCTTGACTGATATATTATCAACTTTATAGGAACGAATGAAGTTGTTTATAGAACATATATATATGTATGTATGTATGTAGCAATAAAAAAGAATTATGCGAATCCGATATTAATTATTATCAATTCTCGAAAATATGACCAGTGTACATACATTAATGCAACTGTCAAACAATACCATGATATTATTCAAAAGAACAACTTATTAAGCATATGTAGAAATTGTTTACGTTTTCTTAGATTGAATAATCGAACTTTTCTCACTTTATGGAAAGAAATTTATCGATCCTATAATAAATAGGTTATATTCTGATAATTATTTTACTTAATAAAGCCATATTTTTCAGATAGAAACGATATCTCGAGAGAATAAAAGAAAAATTGAACATCGCGTACTTATTACAGAGGAGATCAAAACCGGTCTACGTTTTACAATTTGAGAAAGAAATAATCGTGTCTAACGAGTTTGAGATAAATTTTACTCTCAATTAGAGAGTTTGCGAGAATCAGTTCAATCGATATATCCTTCCAGTATTTTTCTTTTTAATTTAAAGATATTATTTCGAAGTTTTATATATACGTCTTACAAATTTAATTGAAGTATAATGTTTTATTAGACGTAATTATATTTATTTCAAACGCATCTGAGCAATTTTTAATGTGTATGTAAATTATTTTTTAAAATTTATCTCTAATAAAATAGACATTTTTTAATTTATTTTTTTTAATTTATTTCCTCATATCTTACAATTTATCATGTATTGTTTGTCGCTACGGCAGGAAGTTGTAAAACTGAGAAAATATTGAAATTATGTTCTCGTTAATAAATATGACTAAATATGAATAAAGTATTGAATATATTTAACGACGATATTGAAACGCAACTCATGCATATACATGCTCTCATTCTCTGCGTAAATACAAACAAATGCATTTCTGTAACGAAGAAGTACCTAATATTATTGCATCCATATCGAATGGTAGCGAGATTGTGAACTGATTATCTTCAAAGCTCTGCCACAGTTTTACGAAAGCTTCTATCCATATTGTAAAGTTAATTGCTTCGAGGACTTTGTGTACGGCTTTTTATGTATGTTTCGAGTTTATATTTCTCATCTTTCTATAATTGCAATACAGATTATTTATTACGAGTTCGAGATTTCATCCTCTGCTCATAAGTTTAAAAATAAAAAGGTCTATAAATAAAATTTCTGCCTTGATTGCTTTGATAGCAACGTTAAAAACCTTTTTATGTCGAGGAATTTGCTTGATATCGTTTTATTTTAAATATATTTTTTTATACGACAAAAGATAATAGATTTGAAAAGGATTTACCATGCGTGCCGCGAGTCGAAAATTGTTGTGGTAAAGCGACAAGGAAAGGAAGAATTTCTGTCAGAAGTACGCCTCGACAGTGCTCCTTCGGGATGTTTTCTCTTGTGTATATGCGACAGCGCGCTCTTCGATCGCTCGAAGGAACGCATCTCCCGGTTTGGCGGGAGTCTGTAGCTACCTGACAGTCGTCAGAGGAAAATACGTTCAGGGACCGATCAGGAAAGGGGGCGTGGAAATATCGCTGTTGATTGCGTTCGCGCCTTGGCGTTGCCACGCACGGCACGCAGGGCCCCCGCGGTATGTCAAAGCGACTGGCATCGATCGTACGACGCTCACCTTGTTACCCGTTTCATGCCTCGCGATAGCTTTGTGAGGGGAAATCCTCTTCTAACAAAATTCAATATCCACCCGGCGGCGCAATACGCTCAGGTACGGCGACAGAAGGGCGCGCAATACGAGAATCTGCGTGCGAATCTTATCGGCGGAATTCCTGACATCGCGAGGAAAATTCTTTCGCAATTGAGGCGCGCCGCCTGTTCTCGATGCAGTTCGATGAACCTTTCGCGATAGAAGCGTCGCGTTCGAATGCGAAACTATTTGTGTTACTTGGACAACGAGGACAACCGTATCGTGATTACCCATTCTTTCTCGCTCGATTTTGGCGCTCTCTAGTGTTTGGTCTTCCGTCCTCTGGCCTTCGGCTAATTAAACTGATGTTTAGCGTCGTGATATTTACCGCAGCGATGTTTGCTTGCTTTTAGACTAAGAACAATCCTCCATAGATTATAGCCTAAGTCTGTGTTCTCATTACTCTTGCGTGCTTTATTCGTTGTTTGCTTATACATAATCGCGCGCGATTCCCCGGCCCCGTGCAACGTGGGACGCGTCAAGTCTGGAGACCTTCCCTAAATGCTAATCCTAATTGCTACGCATGTAAACACTGTGGAGACTTTACTCGAGTTTAATCTCCCATCGCGAGACGAGGCTGGCCTACCTTGAGATTTCATGCCCACGCGCTGCATGTGCTGATACGAGCTTTCACTCTCACGAGCGTGTGACATCGGATGCGAACGCACGCCTCGCAAGTGTATCTCCATGTAAATATAATAATGTCCTGAAGGGAAAATATAATTATAATATGAGGGAAGACAAATTCTCATGTATCTAAAGATTCAACGTCTCATTCCAGCGATATAGGTCTTGGTTGTCCTAGCGTGACAATCTCAGTGGCATTTCTACTTTAGGACGTCTTATTTTTAGTCTTGATAAAAAGTACATTAAATCGTCTCGAAAATACTCTCTGCCATCACGAATCGGTTATAATCGTCGATTTTGAATTTCACGATTTCTCTTGCACAAATCTATGCACTTGGTATTCGCGAGCTACATTTAATTTTCCTTTTATCGAGCGAGTTCCAATATCTCTTGATATCATTTAAACGCGATCGACTTCGACTATTATCTTTTAATATTCGACTTCAGTCTCTGTGGTCTTCGATCGCACGACGTAATAAATCCGCCATTCTTCCCTCTTCTCTCTTCCGCTTTTCTTTCTCGGTATATATACAGTTCCCAGTTCTATTCGTTACATAATACAAAATTTTCCCTTCCATCTTTCGTTCCGCCAGCCGTCGCCATCGCCGTTACCGCCGCCATCTCCTTGTCGGTTCTTTTTCCGCTCTCCTAATACCGCTCAAAGCCAATATACCTTCCTACTTGCCCTCGTAATGGCCCATTTGCCAAAAAGGGCATTTCCTACGGAGCGCAGCGACGACGTGCTCTTAACACCTACCGTAATCGACTTTTCCCCGTTCCACGCTGGTGTAATTTTTCGGTAAATTTAAAATCCAACACGGCGATACATCATATTTCAAACGCCGTCGTTCTTATTGCACGCTCCCTTTACCGGGCAGCGCGCCTTTTTACCTTGTCTAGTGTAATTTCGCCACGATCTTCGGCTCGTACACGTGAATATATATTCGCCTCGAATTTATCATCGCGCGTTTTCTTACGGACGCGCCGGAGAAAACGAGGAAGAGCGAAACGGGCGCTGGATAAGGCGAGAGGAAATGTCCGACATTATCGCGACGGACGAGAGTGAAGAGGGTGGTAAAAGTGAAATTATGACTGCGCTAAGTCCGACTCGCCGCTTCTACGGCGCAACTTCCCTACGCGACCCGTTTCTATAATGTAACGATGTGATGTATGTGCTCTCTCGCGGACCGGAGGCCGGCAAAGGCCGGGGGATGAGTTATGAAGGCGGTGGGCCTGCGGACTCTTCGCGGAAGAAGCCAGAGGTGCATCCGGCGTGTTTAACATCCGAAAGAGCCTCTCGTAGTACGTACTCGACCACGTACGCCAGGTTGAAGGGATCTTTGCGCCGGTGGAATTAATCTTATCTTTTTGAGACGTGGCGTCAAATTCCACCCTTCGCTGTGGCTTTCCGGTCCTCTATTAATTTGCCGTTAATTAACATCGCGCAAAGACGGTCGTGTCTTTTTTTTTGTGATTCTTAAGCTCGGCACGAGATATGATCCTTTTAGATAGATGGAGGTTTTGAAATTTTTTAAATTTTTAAAGAAAAGGTAAATTATTTTTTATCTAATTTTTATTATGTTTTGAAATAAAATTTAATATTAAAGGAGTAAGATAATTGTAGAAGCTTAGAAAAAATTCTAACAGGAAAGTATCTCCTTCCGATTTTGATGAGTTGTTTTTAATGTTATATTCTAGATTAAAATAAAAGAAAGAATAAAAAAGAATAAAATAAAATACAATTTTTTTATACATACCCATACACGTAGACGAATAGTATGATCTAAAATATAATATTAAAAACTTATCAAAATTGGAGAGAACACTTTTCTGTGCATTTATTTATATATCCTGAAAATATACAAGCAATGATATATTGTGTGAATATTTTGAATACATCCTATGAAAATACAAGTGATATTCTGAATATATACAATAAATGATATACTATGTAAATGTTATGAATATATTCTAAAAACATAGTTGGGAAAATAACTGATATACCATGTATGAATGCTTTTACAATAAGTTTAATTTTTTATTAAGTTAAGTATATGTACGAGTTTTTGATATTGAAAAACTTATAAAAAATTTTATTAGATTATAATAGAAATTTAACAAGATTAGGAAGGGACAAAAACATGAAAAATTATACAGAAATAAAAGTCGTAATCAAATAATACAGTCGATAACAACAGTATTAGATACGAATAATGGCACGTTATTTATTTATATTTGCATATTTTTATTTTCATATTATAAATTATATTTATATTAATGAAGATTTTATTTCATTACTGTTTTTTTGTACGGGTTTCTTATAGAGAGAATATCTTGAAAAAGTGAATACATCTACTATGAAATGTCAGTTGAATGAATAATAAACGTCTCGAGTGTTTTATAATAGGAATGTGACTGAAATATTAGGAAAATGACTGTGCTATTAAACTTAATTGAAATATTTTTACCTTATTGAAATATTAATCACATTATTATGAGATTTATTGCATTATGATATGATATTATTAAACTAATAAAAACTAATGAACATAGGAATGTAAATCATTTATAGGGATAAATTTTTAAATACGTTATTTTTTATTACTATTAAAAAATTACTATTAAACATATTACATATTACTATTAAAACATTTATCTTTTTATTCTAATGCAGACCTCCCGAATTACTTTATAATTAACGTCAGAATAAATATAAATTTGAAATTATAACAAGACACGCTGATGTAATCTTGTCTCTTATTCTGTAATTCTTTTTTCAAGTTCCTCTCTATCTGTCATCCTGTGCACTCCGCCGGGATGTTTTGCTCTTATTATCAGGTCACGAGCGTGCTTTCTTCGTTGTAGAAAGCGCAAAATCGTCATGAATATTTCACGAAAGTGATGGCATAGAAATAAAGGGCGAAGTGTGGGTGGGATTTCATCTCTCGTCGCGAATATTAAAATACCGAAGAGAGGTAAATGAAAGGTTGAGTGGCGACGTTCGATGCGGAAATAAATGGCGGGATAGAGGCGTAATCGAGGATGAAAGGCCGATAAGATCAGCGTGGCTTGATGAACGCCGGTCTTGCGGGAGGGCGTATAACGCACAATGATCGCGTTATGCGGATTAATCTCGAAAGCGGTCTGACGGTATCCTCAGAAATCTCGGAAACCAACGACAAACGGGATACCGAAGCGTCGGAGCAGTGGCGATGCCACTGCTTAGACAGTCAGAACCTCTGCTTAGATAGTCTGAACATAATCCTGATTCTATTAAGATGGCGGCCCACTTGCCTCTCAAATCTCCGTTCAATCGGGCTCCGCGTATACGCTCTATTTGCTATGCAGAGTAGCTGCTAGACGTGGTGATGGATATCCTGCAGGGTGAATTTGAAAATTCAAACTCACCAGTATAATATTCGTCTTCGAGTTAAGGCTCTTTACATTATCTTTTTTTTTTTTTTTTTTTTTTAATTCTAATTAGGAGAGAAATATCGATTAATTATGAATGGATAAGAAAAGCTGAGAGAAGTGTATATGTGATAAGCTTTATTAATTGGATGATTTCAATGGAATATATTTGAGAATTGAAATTGATGACGTATCTCGTGTCGTTTGCGAAAAAAGTAGCATGCTTACGCTTTTAACTTTGAAGTAGTTTGAAGGCAATCACGCTTGAAATGACTTTTTTAAGCGCGCTGGAACATTTCCTTTGTACTTTGCCCGCCTTGTTCCACGTGCAGATTGCGCTTCTGATCGTGATCGGAGCCGAGTTCACGTGCATATACGCATGTTATCGAGCGGAATGATCTTAATTCCGTACTGTGATTCGCGATTTGGTGTGCTCGTGGTATCGGTGGCACTTCAGTAGCGTTCGCGTGAGAAACGCGAACCAACGAAACTGCTCGTCGCATTATTCACAATGATTTATCCCTAGAACGACGGCTCGCGGAGGCTACGTCGCGATTCTCCCTCTTTCTTGGCAGCTTAATTGTAAAAGTCCGCTCGAGGATTAACGATCGATACGTTTCAAGCATGGCTCGTGTTTCTGGCACGAGCCTCAAAGGGATTCCATCTCGATCTCCGTGCTTTCGATTCTTCAAACGGGGCGCATTATCCTTGGTATATCTGGAAATGCATTAAGCTACGTTCCGCGAATTGCTATAAAAATTGGTTTCTACGACCCTTGTACCTTCACCGGCATAGATTAAATCCTTTCTCCGAGAGTACCGGGATTATTTCAGCGCCAATGCACGCTATCGAATCTATCAATCGATAGCTACTTTTACAATCTCTTCCATTTTGAACGCGACGCTACTTATTTATCTTTCTTATAATTTATTGTTTACTGTCTTATTATTACTTAATGATGAATAAAAGAAATTGTTTATTCCGAATCTTATAAAAGATTCATCACTACATTATGTCAAAAATATGTTCGCGTAGATAAGAGACAAAGTGAACGGATATGTAGAAGTACTCAAGAGCGTGCTTCTATATTTTTACTTTATCTTTATTGTTATTTGGTCTTAAAATAAAGCATACTGTTATTTTTCTCCTGTTAGTGAAACTGATGAATCAGACGGAAGTGAAGTTATCATAAAAAGAGTTAAGAAAATGTTAGAGTCGAAAATAAATATTATTTATTTTAACTTATGGTTAGCGTACGTGCAAGAGAATTGATATTTTACTTCCAGTAACCTGTGAGATTTTCCATGTTCACGGTAATGCAACGCGATGTCTATAAAGTGTTGTTTTCTTAAAAGTATTTTTCAAAAAAAGTTATCTTGTGACTAGGCACTGGTTATTTACACTCTAATTTAAAAGTAATGAATAATAATGATATCGTTTAATGTTATAACTATAATTATGTTCTCAAATTTTTTTTAATTTTTAATTGTTTAAAGTTTTTATAAAATTATACTCATAAATATTTTTTCCAATTTACTAACGTAAAAAATAATTATAATTTATATCCGCGTAAGAAATCGTTTTAGACGGAAGTTACGCAGATCCCGAGAGGGGAAGAATCCGCGTGGGTCTCTCTCGGTGCCAATTTCACGGCGAGGCACTTATCCCAAATGGTAGAAAATGACGGGGAATTATTTACTATAGTAAAGCGAAGTAGCGAAAATTGGGCGCAGCCGCTCTAATTTCATGCCAGAGTAACGATCTCGAGCGCAACCATTGACTGAAAGGCAGCGCGAGTTACTAGCTCGCCTCAGCTGCCGTCTGCTTTCTCATCCCTGTATGTGCTCCATCCAACTCCTACACCCCTTCTCGAACATCGATGTAGAGTTCACAAGTTTTATAGTCAAATTTCGCTTCACACTTACATGTACGGGTGCGCTTATTTACCCCACATTACCGTGTGCTTTGAAAATCGAGCGATATACGGCGTTAATTTCTTCATATTTCGCTTTAAAATTTAAAGAATCAAGTATAGCTGAGTTTTATTAATTAAAATACAATTGAATTAGTTAGAAAATTCTATTTTTTAAATAAAAGGTAAAAAAATTGTTCATATGTAAAATGTGTTTAATTATATTCAGGGGAGAATAAGAGATTTTTTTTTATGTATATAAATAAGAATAATTATAATAGAAGAAATGAACGTACTAATATTAATCTTAAGACAAGAAAGGATAAAATGTATGTACAAAAATCTTGATCTAATTGCTTTTATTTCCTGATTTTGCAATTATATTTTGCGTGCTGACTATGTTGAAAGTTATATTGTTACTTTTACGATAATTTTTTATTTTCAGCGCATATTTTATCTTAAACATACTACATTCATAAGCAATTCTTTGTTGATATAAAACATAAATCACATGTAATTCAAGATATTTATGCATTTAAAAAATCACTTGCAAAACTTATCAGAGCGGATAGGAACTAATATTTCTTTTTGACATATTTTTTTCTTGACATATTTATTTAGTTATAAATAATCACACGAGCATATTTAATTTTGTTTCAGGTACGTTATCTTCGTAGCATTTCCCACAATGGTTGCTTTTTAATAATATTCTGGGAACACGTCCGTTGTGCCGATTGATGTCGGTATGTAATTTGACTCACACCGGTTGCTTGGTAATGTTCGATACTCAATTTCCTAATGTCCTCCATCAGTGTCTGCTTTGATATCGATCCAATTTGGAACGCTAATCACATATTGAACGATTAAATTATTGCATTAACATGGCAATGCTTTTACTGCAAAATGTTTTCATCACATTTCCGACTTCGAGATTGTATAACAATCGCGATTGATACATCATTTGAGATTCTATTTTCCGATAAGCTTGTATTTACCATTTTGATTATTGATTGCAAAACTGTAACGGTGGAAACTGAAACAAGATTGTGTTTGTCCGCAAAGATTTAATCTTTTAATATTGATTTATAATAATATGTAATAATAATTAAAAAGATTTGTATATGTAACGATTAGTTTGAGATAAATTTCCTCGTCCAATCAGGATTTAAATAACAATATATTTCTACTTCAAAACATATTTTTTCATTGAATGGAAATTTAATTTAATTTAATTAAGCATTTTCCTAGACAATTAACAAAACTTCGCAACGTAACGTGCAACTTTAATTTAATTTGGAAATTTACAGTAAAAAGCTTTTCTTTCTTTAAAGATCAACGATTTAAACGCGTGTCAGAATTAAACGGGATACCTTGTATCTTGAATAACGAGCACGCGTTTAGTCGATACTGTTTCACGATAGTATCGCTATATCAAGCTAGCGTAATATCCTTTTGTATTACGCGTAAACTGCGCTTTTGTCGATCGATCTTGTTCAGCCTCGCTGATTCTGTATCTACATATGGATTCACATATAGACTCACGACGTGTTACAATCACGCTGAGTTATCGCAATTTGCATCTCACGCACCAGCGGGATGGAAAGGGCTTCATAGAAGGAGTTCATAGAATAGTAGGGTGACTGAAAAGGAAAGCTTGCGTTCCGTTAACGAGTCTGCTCTCACTTTGATGCAACGAGAGAGAGAGAGAACGAGAGGAAGCAATCATCCTTTGTACGAACTAATCGTATGTCAGCTGTGCTAGATACTTGCCTAAATTACGGTGAAAATCTTATAAAAAATTAATAGAGAGGTTATCAGTCTATTGATTTTGAAATTTTTACTCAAAATTTATTGTAATAGTACATATATTTGGATAATATAAGTAGATAGAATGATGACCATAAAAATGTCAAATCTATGATGTAATCTAGGATGTAATACATCTTGATTACTCTACACCGAAGAATATGGAAGAGGAGCAATTATTTTGGTATTCAATGCGATAACATTGAACGTTACTTAATACGTGCAACAGAATGAAGATACGCGTCATGAGGATTGCAGAGCATGCGTTACAATTTTGTCGAATAGGAATGCGCACTAGCGAAAGCACGTGGTTTATAACAGAAATTCGTAGAATTTCCAATGAACTGCGGTTGTTTGCTGGCTATAACATTCTCTACTACACAAAATTTTATCTGTCTCGTCCATGTCGCATTCATCTACAAGCATACATAGAAGGGTGAAATATTTATACTTTTTTAACGTTTGAATTAAACGTAATTGGATGGCTTTTATGTAAAAAAGATCAAACTTCTGTTTTAAATTACAGGCATTTTGAAAATATTATAATCAGATTTAATATTTATTTTAAAACGATATTTTTATAGTTAAATATACAATAAAAAAGTCAAATGATATATTTTTTTTTTTTTATGTAATTGCGACGAAACGTCAGTGATCAATTAATAATTAAATTTGAATATGATAGCTAATCTATTTAAATTAAGATTTATATATTAAATTTTTTATATTATTTTTTATATTATTCTGACTTTAAAACAGTTTTATATTATGTTTTTCAAAAAAAATATTTATGAATCCATTTTTTAGTATTAATACAGATATTTGTAATATGCTTGTGGATATTGCTCCATATTTTTTATGTAAAAGTTCAAATATTTGTTTATGAATTCATTTGTTCCTTTATTTACAATTTTCATTGCCGGTACATTGTTAATATAACAATTTATTTTTATAAACAATTTAAATTTTCATGTGTTGACTGTAATATTAGTAATTAAAAGAATATAATAAAATTTACTGAATTGTGCTATGAATGTTTTACATGTAGTATGTTTTCATTAAATTTCGTAGTTCATGTATATAGCATTGGCGAAGTTTTCACGTTTTACTAAATAAATTTTATAAATTAATTTTATAATTTACTAAATTTTATATTTTACATTCTTCTTAGTGCTAAAGAAAAATCGATATTGTTATTGTAGAAATGGAATAATAGGAAAAATTGAGATGATTTAAATTAGAGATCCGTTCGCAGGCGCAATAAATAATGATAACTCAATAGTCGATATTAAATATATCGAGAAATAACAATGAAAATAAAAAAGTTTGAAAGTGAATAGCTGATGTTTGATGGATTTTAGATTAAATGCACTTGAAATATATTAATTGTTAATACATTATAATACAAAAATTGATTTTTTTAACTCGCATATCTCCTTTTATCTTCTCTCTACGTACAAATAAAATCATCCATAAACATTCTAGCTTCATTGATCGTTGGCCTCTAACATCGCCTGGTGTGACCGCAGGAGATCTTTAAATTTTCAACGTTTACGACGCGTCGAGTCATCTTCGCGGGCGTAAACGATCTTGGAAATACTTTCGTGTGAGATTGCAACTACCGAGAGAAAATGTTCCGTTCTACCGGACAAAATCTCTACGAGAGAGAAAAAAATCTCCCGGTGTGCTTGCAAGATCTCTGCGAAAGTTGATCGGATCGAGCGTTGTAACTGGATAAGGGTGTCGGGTGTATGCGCGGCGCTTCTGAAAACACGCGAAGACGAGAGACCTGTGGCCCTACAGTGTCTTCGCAAGTTGTGCTTTCTCGCCGGCCATTTTGCTTGATCTCCAAACAAATTTAATTAAACCGGAGACGCGCGACGCGGTGCCGCGCTCGCGGAAATTGAAATTAGACGCGCGCGAGACTCCGCGCTCTTTTCTTCTTTTTCCTCTCTTATTCCTCCTCTTGCTTTATCTCTTTTCTTGCAATTCTTTTTTTACGCCGCAAACTATACCGACCGCAAAGCAT
Source organism: Pogonomyrmex barbatus (assembly GCF_055798465.1). Taxonomy (NCBI): domain Eukaryota; kingdom Metazoa; phylum Arthropoda; class Insecta; order Hymenoptera; family Formicidae; genus Pogonomyrmex; species Pogonomyrmex barbatus. The sequence goes on from NW_028297098.1 coordinate 3,801,308, forward strand.
TTGTACATCATCTCGTGCTCTTTCCACTACATCGCACGGTGTTTTACGCGGTTTCATTGCTTTTGTGATCCTCCTCCGCGCGTGGATCATGCAGTTGCCGTTACTACGGTAACCTTAATTGGAAATTTCTTTATGCGTAACCCGCAAACTTTACGTGCAGTAATAACTTATGAGAGTAATCGCTTTTCAAGGTTAACATATTTATTCTTTTCTTCTCGTATCTTCTTTTCAAGAATTTATACCGCGTATATTTCTAACAACGTATTTCTTAGGTTAAAATTATTTAATTTCTATGCAAATTTTGATCTATTTTTATCGTGAGTTTCTCGGACAGAGAAACAATTAGTGTGATATGCACTTGTCTACTTTTGCTCTGATCGATATGATAATGTAAATTTTTTTAAAGAATTCTATTAGTTAATAATACGATTTATTCGTTTTTTTTTATTTTAATTTATTTTGTTATTTTATTTACTTTATATTATTGTGTATTATATGTTAACTGTATTATATGTGTATTAAGTTAAGTTATATTTCGAGGAATTGTAATACTTCGCAAATGATATAATTCTGCAAGTATTTGAATTTGTGTTTTTTATTTGCGCATTTAATTATGTAATAGGATGCTAACAGAAATTGTAAGGGTAAATAGGATCTTTATAAGCCGCTAAATTCACCATTTAATGTGAAAGGGATTAAGGATTACTCAGTATCAGTTATATCTACATTACCGTTGATTACAATGGCCAGACAACGGAAACAAACGCGATTATTGAAAGATTTACAAGCAACGATTAGCAAGAAAAGCTGTATTTAAATCTCACTTTTCGTTATCGCGGTTTATATATAGATACATTTTCCAGTTGCTTAGATGCGCTTTATTGCACATTAATAAATCAAACGGACATTAGCCGCAATACTACTGATACAGTTTATCAATAAACTACGTGAAAGATCTCAAGCGAAATTCCCCTGGCGCAAATTGCTCGCGCGGACGAGCTTGCATTTGGAAGACGATGCATTTGCCTTCAACTCGGAACGCAGGAAGCAGGCTAAATCTCAATCGAAATCTCAAACAACGTCGTTTGCAGAGCGGTGAGCCGCGACGAAGGCATTACCTACATCAAATGCAATTCGCCTTGGAAAGGCTCGGCGCGCACCGGAGTTGTACCGATCGCGCGAGGATAGAAGAGGATCGGCTGCGAGTTGAAACCGTTTGAGAGGCCCTTTAATTACAACAGAGGAAATTCCAGAAACTTTGGGGGTGTTCGGGATGCTCCACAAAATGTTGCGACACGCGGAGGGAACCATAAATACCGGCAGGGACGACTACGATGCGGTGGCGTATCGTGATGACGCTCTTCCGATGGCCGATCTCTTAACCCCCTCGGAAGAACTTCCCGTAGAAGACTCTCCAAAGTGGCAAATAGATCCGTGAGTTTGCAATGATCCCGCGGATTAACTTCCCGCTCTCCTTGCCGTATCGGGCGAGCCGCGGGGCATTCTGTGTTTCATTTCGCCGAGTTTCAAATATAACCGAAGTTTACGATCATTTCGATTGACGTGGCTCGTAACCTCGTCTGATTCTATCTCGCGAATCCTCAGCGAAGCTTATTTGAGCCGCGAATTGGCCGCTTCCGTTTAATACGATAAATCGTCGAACTTTTATTTCCGCAATTTACCCGCGGACATATCGCGTGGCTTTTGACGAAACGTCAGGATATCGATCTAGTTCACAGCTTGCCTTTGTCATAAAACGAGTTCTATATTTGTTTCCTAGCGAGGATTTCTTATCGTCATCTTTTGTGCAGGTAGAGGTAGCAAACATATCAGGCGAAATCGTTGTGATTGCATCACTTTCAAAATTTCATTTTATTTTATATATTTTATAAATTGAAGTAAAGCTTTAAATCTAATAAAAAAACTTGAAAGATATGCTCGTAGGTGATATTGTTTTATTTGAATATATTTGTGAAGGAGAATAATTTTGTTTAATTATTTATGCACATTTTAGAAATGCTAATATATCTTCCGTTATACATTTACATCTTGATACTTATTAATTAACTGTGAAAAAATTATTTTGTATTGTAGATTAAAAAAGATTACGCATAAACAGAAAGTGACAAAAGATAAATGAGGAGAGTGAACTTGTCATGATAGAAACAGCTGTAGTCATTTCACTTAGTTTTGATGAGTCTATAGACATTCTGTATTATTTCCACAGCACATTGTACTAGAATAGATCGATAGGCTACACGTCAAGTACGTTTATTTGACAGACTGCTGCACATTTCTACTGCAATTCCAGTCTTATTTATAGGCAGTTTAATTATGAATAACGGGATGTGTATTTTTAAGGCATAAGGTTTTATGACTTGAGTTTATATGCAGAAATGCAGAATTATGCAAAACTATGCAGAAATTTAAAAGAATTAATACAAACACACACACACACACACACACACACACACTTTTCATTTAAATATATATTTAAACATATATTTAAATATATATTTATTATATATTTAAACATAATTAAAAAGTAATAGAAAACGAGTGTGCTATATATTTTCATCTTACGCAAAATTTATGAAATAGGCTCGTGACATTTAAATGGCAAAGTTAGAGAAATGGCTTTATTTAAATTTTAGTCGCGTAAGCGATTTAGTCACGACGAGCTGACGTAAATAAGAAAAATGCTTAGCTTTTGTTACGGTAAAAAAAAAAAAAAAGTTGTACGCGAGTGACCGTGAGAAAAATAAATAGCGAATCCTTTATGTCATAATTCAATCTCGAGAGAGCCGGATGATTAAAAACGTAAAATGCAGTCGTGGCGCAGAGGTGCAACGAAGGTGACGTTTTGTATAAACGCGGAGCCAGTTGGTTGGGCATCTCGATGGGTTAAAATTTAGTACCTTGGTGAACGAGCGGAATAGATCGATGCTGTCGAGTTGGCTTTATTAAGTCCTTGCGCAGCTTCATCCTACGGGCGCGGTGCAAAAACCTTCGCGTTCACCACGGGAGAGGTGAGGAGGTAGGCCGATTGTTAATCGATCGATAGGATCATGTGTGGTGTACTTGCGTGACGACTCGATAATTAATTGGCCCCGAGTACATACACACTCTGATCGCGCGAGCATTTTTGCGATCGTCGTCGTAACGCGGCGTACCGCCGGCGGTGTAACCGGCGGCGTCATTTTATGTAACCATCGCGGGTGATTCATCGTAACGTTCGACTTCCGCGCGAAATGGATATTTCGACGACAAGGAATAATTCATTAAAAGCGTAACTGATGGCCAGCGTCGATGCGCTCTATAGTAACGGTAACGAGCGAGCGTGCAATTTGTTTCACCGGAATATACAACGGCGATGGGATTACACCTAGTCTCGCGGTGCAGAAAAAGCACGTTTCTGCGAGGTCGAAAAAGGAGTCAAAAGAGAATTTCCCTCCAGAAATTGTAGCGCGTTACGCGTGTCATGAACGCAACATGCGTAATTACTAAACAGAAAATCCGTCTCTCTCTCCGTTTCTGTCATTCTTGGAGAGGTATGGAAATTTCGTTACCGTTCCCGCGCGATAATTTTCATACGTATGTTAGGCAAAATGTTCACGCGTTAATTTATAAATGTTAATTCGTAACACGAGCGAAATAATGTTTCGTAATATCTGCATATCTGATATCTCGTAGAGTATATCGAATGCCCACATTTTTCATGTCGTAATGATAAATCGCGCGAGCTTAAATCATTGCGATAACAAGCTCTGTTTAAGCATATATATCGTCCTATGCTGCGCACGCGTTCGTGAAATTTTTCTGTCGCCGTCGCGAGATACATTGCGGACATAACGTGTCACGACGAAGTTACGTGAGCGTAAAAATCTTTCGCGTTGGCGAGATTGCGATTCTGCCGTCGGAAAAGTGTTCCTCCGTCAAAGAATATATTGTATTTAAAATCCATCTCTGATAATTTTGCCATTTTTCCATTTCTTATCTTGAGCTGAAGAAGCGAAAAATATCAGGCGCCAGTTCAGTTTGTCCGGCACTCGATAGTCGGACATCGGATTGTTACTTTCTTATCATTATCCTCGGGCATGTGATAGTTGTCTGCCGACTCAACTTCGTTCTTCTCGCTATTTGAGGTGGCTATTTGTGTTGTTCACTTCGCACACAATACGATGCGGTGGCTCTTTCTCTGTTAGTTTGAAATTCAGAGTAATATTCGCTCGTTTTACCTTCTATGGCGAAGTAAAGTTTGAATATCGACGGCAAAGTAACGTTGAGCAGCTCCGTGATTATTATATATGCTTCTTATGTTATGATATGTTTAATACATACATACAGAATATTCACATTTATTACACATCCTTTTTAACTGTCGTAAGATTAAATTACATGTGTTTGCGTCAAAATAATGAAATAAAATTGAAATTATTTGGTGCCAATAAAATTAATCGGTAAACAAATTTTGTAAATGTTGTTATTCCGTGAATAAATAAAAGACAATGTGCCTTTTCTCTAGATGTCAAATAAGGCTTATAATATCCATATACTATGGAACTTGTCGTTAGATGTATCTTCTTCTACACAACTTTGCTCTTAGCGCTTAACATTATTAAACTCGATGTACGCGCCTTCAGATAACTCCATAGTATCCGCGGATAAAAGGAAATGCTATTGATCGAGAAACGCTCTATATAGATATAGATAGCGTTTGGCATGACTATACACATGCGTGGCAGAGATAGCTTTGAAGGAAAAGAAAAATATTATCAGGACGGTGTCGCTATTGAGAGCAAAGAGCAGCTTGCTGTTTTGTTTTTAAGTAGCACTTACGGTGAAATGGAGTCGGATAGAATTCAATTTGACGCGTCAAACGGTTTGAAGTGGAAAATCAACGTCTTTCATTTGAAATTGCTAGTCTTTCATTTGAAATTGTATTACGTTATATTTCATCTGATTTTATTTTATCTTTATAGGAAAATGAAGAGAAATAATGTTCTTACGAGTGATTTAATAATTAAGATATGGAAATTTTTATTGTGGCACGAAGTTTTGCTTCAATTATTCGAGATTCATTGTTTTCTGGAAAACATAGCAAAAGATAGGATTTTATTTAGATTAAGCGGTAACACAAGCAAAAATAATTAGGTATAAACCAATTTAATATGTCTATTAGAAATTAATATGTCCAATTAGAAAAACTTATCGTAAAACCTCAAGTTATTTTTGAAAGTATTACATTTCTTTTATATAATATCATGAAAGAATTTTTTTCTTGTTTGTGAAAAAGTTAAATTAAGTGTAATTAATTTTTCACAAACAAGAAGAAAATTCTTTCATGATATTATATAAAAGAAATGTAATACTTTCAAAAATAACTTAAGGTTTTATGAGGTTATAACTTAAGTTTTTCTGATAGACATATTAATTTCTACGATATCTTAAAACGAACTATTGCCAGATAAATGCGTGCACGATGCAACTACTATGTAATCCTAATTCAGATTTACTCCTGGTCAATGTACCAGTTAACATCGTTCGATCAATACGACGGTATTCAATGCTCAATGCTAATTATAATTGGTTTCAATTCGCCTCAGGCGTGACATTGAATCGATGCCGAAAACACAAGTATTCCCAGTGCTGCAACACTATTCGTCAACAGATAATAGTATTGGAAAGATGAGGGTTAGATGAATACACCGAAATACGCATGGGATAGACGCAAAAAGGTTTGGGCCTAATGGCTTCTGCATTTTTAATACTCTCCCATTTCTTTTAATATTTATACAACTTGTCGCAAGATATATTTTTTTTAGGCACCAAATGGTAAACAGATGGTAATGTTATTTTTACTAACTTTCAGGTAGTATATATTAAATATTCCTTGCGTTATGTATTAAGTTATATTATAATCCTGCAAATTGGATATTTCGACTAATAGTGGGCTTAATGAATATTTCTGATATATTGTCATAATACATGAACTATTATATACGTTTACATGATGATAATGAGCTTAGTTTAAGCTATACAATTATAATGAAATTTCTGAATATATGATATTGCCATATAATGCGTACATCATATATTTTTAAATTACTTTCTTATCACATGCACACGAAATCTATCAGGCAACGGAAACATGCAACCAAAATTTTTATCGCGATAAGATGCGCGAATTTTCTTCTCATTTTGGGATGTAAGTTTCGTGCTAATCTAGATAGCATCGACGGATTTACACGATGTTTATGCACACTGCTAGACTTGAACGATGCGTCTGAAAATGTTTACAGGAGGAGGAAAAGTTCTTGTTCAAAAGTTCTTGTTACAGATCTTATATTATAAATTATCAATTGGTTGTTAATCCCATGTTGAACGCTATGAGGGAACACGTATTAATTTCTAAAACATTACAAAATTTGACACGAAATTGAAAGCTTTGGGAACCTCTGGTGTCGATAATCGAAGCAAACCACGTAGAAACGTAGTTGCGTCGGGGTTTATGAGATAAACCTTGTTTTCTTGTATCTTCGTGAAAATGAGGTTGAAGACATCGATCGAACGGAAGCAGGTGTTCCAGCAAGATTAGAATTGATCACATGGCTATGTGCATTTAAGTCTATTTGCTAGAAGAATAGATTATGCGTATTCACTATATAATTGTATCATCAGATTGCATTATTGGTCTAATAAATATTAAAAGAATTGTAATAATTCTAAAAAATAACTTAAAATTTTTTTAAGAATTGATATTTACGTTATTATTAATGCAATAAAATTACATTGTAATAGGTAGTTTTTTTATATTATCACGCAAAATTACTGCCAAGTGCTTATTATTTATATTTTTTAACATATCAAGAAATTTTGATATGTTACCAAATGTTGTTCGAAGATAAAATTTTACATTTATCGAGATTATACAAAGATATTTTAACTGTTACTTTTCTTTATCTCGATCTCTCGCGTTATTGGAATATATGAAGTTTGCTTTCGTATTCGATGCTAACAGTTTCTGCTATAGGAGCAGATTGTAATTTCAAACAGTTGGCTTTGAAAACGCTCATTGCCGAAGTACGATACGTGACATCGTGGTCTTGCTGGTGTACGCTAGTGATATCTTTCGCACGAACACGCGTTTGCGACGCACGAACTTTGCATGGTACGTCATAAGGCGCCTAGCTACCATAGCGGTGCTCTAGGTATGGAACGGGAATCGAAGGAAATTAGTTCGAAGTTCCACTTTCCAAACGGGGAATCAGGCTATCCCGCAGCGACGCTCGTAAAGCGTGAAACGAAGTTTCTTACGATGGCGATGGGATAAAAGACTTCGGGAAAGCGATACAGGGGCACGGCGTATTGCACGGCTGGCAATATATATATAGCAATGTGGATAGAAGTAGACTGTTCTTGGCGAAAGTTTTTCTCAATCAGCCGCGATACTTTCATCTGTCGGTGCTATTCCGTGCGGCTTACGATCCCTAGAGACAATTAAGTCGTTTCCATGTGATTTATTTCTATTATTCTTCTCGTATAGAAACATACGATAAAATAATACGCGCGTAAATTATAAAAATATACACACACACACAAAGTAATTTAATGAAATTCCACTTTTTAAAATTAGATTTTATATTTAATTGATTAAATCTTTTCTAAAATAAATAAAATTATGGTACAATGATTTATGTATTTGTTTAGAGATTCTCATGACCTTCTACAATCGATATTAACGTTAATATTACTTGTGGCTAGTGAATTAACCGAAGATATTCGTGCAAGAGAAGTGATATAGGCGATCTGATGAATAGATGACTTAACTGGATGACCTATACTGAGGATCATCAAGTTGAACCATGTTCGGCAGATCGCGGGCATTCTCCCCTGAATATCGTGTCGCACTATTCCGGATGCCCAGGATGCACACACCAATTAGCGAGATAATCTCGTTGTTTAGATCGATTACATAGCCGCCAGTGGATCTAAGTGTTTCGTCAGACGAATCGGTGATTAATTTTGGCTAAACAGAAATCTGCAAATGCATCACTGTCGGCATCGTCTAACCAGAGTGTAATTTCTTTATTACGAGTGCATTTATAGGAGTAGTAATTTACTCATCTTTGTTAATGCGAATTTTAAACATATATATTATTGAAATATTTGTCGTAATTATACATTACAATAATTAGGACGTTTTTGATAATTTCATTAAAATTTATATTAGCTCGTGACGATAATAGAGTTAATTACCTTTATCTTTCGCAGAGATTAAATTTTCGATGGGGTTCCTAAAAAACTCGAATTTTTTTATGAAATTTATTCGAATTTCGCTAATATTTTTTATGACTCGACACATATTTCATAACTTGGTAGTATTCTTTTATCTTTTTTCCTTTTTCATTATTTGTTAATTTAAACTCTGCTTCGATTTTTTTCTCGAAATCTCAATGGAAAATAGGATCATTTATTTATTTATTTGATGGTGGATAAAATCTGGTGTTCTCTTTTTTATTTATCATAATAGCGATACTGTAATAGTGCGCTTACAAGATAGTAAGGTAGACACGATACAAATGTGTTACTGTTTAATAAAGGAAAATGCACTTTACCGAGCACACAAGATTTTCATAACAGCTTATCGCAGAAAATCAGAACACAGAGTTTATAGTGCTATATAATATAATGCGTATAAGCTGATTTTAGACAACAAACTCGGATACTTATTAAAAAATATAACGGAAGCGACATACAATAAAGGTGGTATTCATTAACTTCGTTTGGTTTCAAATCTGTTTTTAAGATATTACGTGTGTGCTACGTCATTGTTTCTAAATAAAAAAATATAATCAATATGTGGGCTTTTAATATTAATTTCTTTTATCGTTATAAAGCGCGGAATATAAAAGAAAGAGTGTCCTCTTCGTTCAAGCGCGATAGTTCAAGCCACCAATATTGGCACTATCGCGCGCTGGTTTTATATACAGCTGCATCACGACTATTTTAATCTGAGGAGAGAAAATTCTCGGCTACGTGCGGAAGCATTACGTTATCTCGAAGCGGCAGCGCGACCGTTTCGGTGTAAGCCGCGTTGCATAGAGTGCTACATGCAGATGCGACTAAGAGTGGGTAGGTGGGTATTTCGTGGGTTCTCCGTGATATAACGCGTGAATTGTCGTTCGCGCGAATCCGATTTATCGTAGCAGAAGCAACGTCGGTGGTTGCCGCACAGGCGCGCTTTCGAGCGGCGCGGCCCCGTTGATTAATACGATTCTCGCCAAGAGTCATAGGAGGTGCATCAATCACGGATACGTCGAAACGGTCGCTCCTAGTGAAGAAATATGCGGCTGCGCTATCATTCGCGCACGGGTATGTCCGAGGGTGAACGCGTACCCGTGTGTGCGCGGGATGTCTTTGAATGATAATCACGAACAAGAGCCTTGCGATTGCGGTAGCGTAGATGCGGTCAGCAAATGAAAAAATTCTCGGCATCTCTAGAATGCGTCCGCGTGCGTCGGGTTATGCCTCTTATTTTGCTCTTTTCCGCTCGAACTTTCTAGTGAATTACCGGTGATTTCTTTCGGCGACTGATACTTGGCGAGTATCCCGGGTATATACGGGCGTGCGCATTTACGTTCGTGCGTTTCATGCATATGCAGAGGCACATGCATACATGCATCTATGAATGAAGGATAGATATTCACGCATCCCGCGACGACAACGGCACTGATGACGATGGGCCATCTACCACGCGCGGAAATATCACGGGGATAATTCAATCGAAATAAAATAATCGTGAAATTATATAATCAATTGCCTCGTTGTTACACCTCGTTTTTTTTTTATCATGATTTTTTATCATGATTTTTTTTATCATGACGGTTATTATTCGATTGTACTCGAGTTTCCCAGTGTTGCATAGTTTTTTGTGAAAATTCCATTTTTGAAAAAAAAAAAAAATGTTACAGGTGTTATTGAAGCAGTCATCTTTTCCTCCGTGCGCATACATGTATTTGTAAGAAACGAGTGTACTTACTCACGATTAGTAACGTGAATGAAAAATATGGTCTGTCGGTATAAATCCAAACGACGATAATTGTTCTTTACAGTTAACAACGAATACATATATCTTCTCTTCTCACGCGCGTTTTTGTTCTAATGGTTACATTACTATATATAACTAGAATGCGTATGGGAAGAGGAACATAGAACAAATGGATGTGTGTCTTTTTTCTTTTTCTAAACGAACCACTCGTTAATGAACGATATTTGAAAATTTATAACTTAAATCTTAATTAGCCTAAATAACGTATTTACATTTTATTATTTTCAAAATAATAAAAAGAATAAAAATATATATCAAATGAAAAGTAAAAAATATATGTCAAATGGATCAATTTTTACATATTGATGCGCTGATTAAAGATTAATAGGATTTTAAACATTTTGAAAAATTATTATTTGCAAAAAGGAATTCTATAGATCGATAGCGTTCATAATGATAAAAAAAATTTTATAAATATATATTTGGATAAAGATTGTAAGGTGAAAATATTATTTATACAACTTTGTATCTGTATTTTCAGTGCTTGCAAATTATCTGATTACTAGGTTAAATTTATATATATATATATATATATATATATATATATATATATATATATATATATAATTTAATTAGTATAGAGTCGAATTTTTTGAATAAACACTCCATGTGTCGGTTTCACCGCCATTATAACAAAGATTCAGATAAGATAGTACCAATGACCGATAAAATAAGCGACCATACATGGATTGGATTGCTTTCGCGCACGCTCGGTTTAGCGCGCCAATGCAGCTACTAAAAGACTCCATTTTTCACTTTTATTACATACATACGTTCGAGAAACATCGTCAAGTATCGTGAACGTGTGTTCGCTGTTATTCCTAGACGATATTCCCGGCACGTGAAGAAACGGCGGAGTGCCTTATTTTTACGCCTGCGGTTCTACGTGCGCCCGGCCCGACGTTGAGTCTTACCACTCAGCCAGTCGAATCCGTCTGCTCGCTCGGTACATATCTTGGGCGACAATAAAAATGGGCAAGGTTGTTGAAGTGCAGCCGGGTTCACCTGTATTGGAGAGCCGCGACATTAAGAATGTAATAGTAAAAGCGAGGCATTGCTTCACGTAGGTTATTACGGCTCCGGTAAGGCACGTATAAAATGTGCCACCTGATGACAGTAAGGTGGAAATATATAGTCTCTCCCAGCCGACTACTGATAACGGATGATATATTTTTGATACTGATCAGTGATTGCTACGACAGGAATCACGTAGGGGAAATATCAGAATGCATAAATCTAGCAAAGCACGGCAAGAAGGATTTTACGCGAAAATATTGCTTTTGAGATATGTCCACATTCGTGTTACGCCGAAGATCGATGACTTTGATATATTTTCAAGTCGCGTATGGCAAGAAGCAATTCTTCTTGGCTTAATAGCATCGTTTATACACGACAAAAATCGTTCGCTGTTTTACCTTTGAAAAGAATTTATAAGATAAGTGCGCAATAAATTGTTACACTTTCATATAAAATTATAGTTCTATTCTTACGTACAGAGATGCAATGAGAGAAAATTTATAGTAGCATTAATCTCGATAATAATTATGTAATAACCGTATATCTCAATTTAGTTTTTCATGAAGAATATCATCGTCATTTCGCTTTATGAAATTTGTATCTTTTTATATATTCTCTTCTGTATTTTATGCATGAGAGCAGTTTATATCTGTCTTGTAGGTGGCATTCTAATTAATGTAATGGAGCCTTTGATGCATCCATTACCAGATTAGTTACTCATGATACTTCTTAAGAGCTGCGTTAGATCTGAAAAGAGCAATAAGCCTGACATTTCTTGCAGCATTTTAATATTTAAGTATACAGAAGGGAAATTATTACAATAGCTTTTATTATATTCTTAATAGATGAAAATATCTTAAAGGAAAGATCTTATTTCATTTTCAGTTTAACTGCTATTTACCAGCATTTTACGTCATACAAGACGTACGCGTACAATTTCCTTTCGAGTGTAATGTAACGTAACGTACATGACGTAATATCTACAGCACTATAATACACTTTTCAGTTATTGCGAATATGTTATATACATATAGATATACTTGCTTCTGCATCTTCTTTGAATGATGCTTCGTAAAACGAGTTAGAATGCAACATTACGAATTTCTCTTCTTGAATAAATTCAGGAGAGCGCAATATTCCACAGTTATAAAAGAAAATATTTCGCGGAACCACTACGGAGCATCATCCGTTTAAAGTTAAATTCAGAATTACATTAAATATAGGTTCTTATATACGAATGAAAGAAATATAAATTTTATTTGAATTTATTCACACACACACACACACACACACGCGCGCGCGCGCGCGCGCGCGCGCGCACCCCCCACACACGCGGATATTACATATTACATATATACAATATTATTACAATTTTGTTGCAAAGCATGCTTATATCTCGATTCTTTTAATCGGAAAAATGGGATATTTTATTTTATTTATTTTGTATTAATATAGAGATAAAGATAAAGATAAAAAATATAAAGACAACGTATTAAATTTTTAATTAATACGAATTAATTCTTATTGAATTTTTTTTTTTTTACTATTTTAATCACACTGCTTCTAATTTTTAACGGATACGAACGACACAATTGATGCGTTAACTCGAAACGGTGGGCTTTTTTGAAACGGCTCATGAGTTTCGACGCATATTGTGCGGGCGCAGAGAAATGGTCCAGTCAGAATTTGCGCAATCAGATCTGCGCTGTGCACGTCACGTGGATCGCGAAGATGTATATTTTGACCGGAAACAGAAGTTTCCACGTTTGCCAACCAAGAATTCTGTGAACGTATCGGATATCGATGGTCCTGGATGGTTTATTCGTGGCACCTATATTGCTCGACGGTAGTTGAGGTTAACGTCAAGCGCGAAAATTCGCGATCGCGCAATCTGCGGTCGCGCAATCCGATCGGGACGAGCATTGTCTTTGTGTACCGCATACCAAAAGCGCCTCTCACCTGTGATATAGGCTTTCATACAAAACTTTGCGTCCCTCCCCTCTATCGTGCTTTTTGTCAACGTATTTACCCTTTGCCCCGGTATCTATAGCGAAATCCCCTTGTGGTATATGGGAGATTCAGACGCTTTGTCTATTGGCCGTAATACGATTCGCTGTACTATTATTCTTGCGCTTGCGTTGTAATGCAGATTATTTCTCTTTTGTACTATATTTTGTACAATAACATTCGGTTGCAAGCTGTGTTTTATGGTTTTACACACATTTCTTGTTACTAACAGCAGTAATAAAAAAATATTACACACTAACAATTAGTTCTTTTTTTTTTATTTTTAATGTTTATCTTTGTTTAGCTGAAATTGCTTTTTTTATAATAAAATATGAAATAAAATATGACTTTTTCGTATGATTTAATTTTAATTAAAAACGTTATTGAAGTATATCAGTTTAGCAACTTATTCAATAAATTAATCACATAATTTTTTAAAGCAATTTGTTATGATAATAATTTATATATGGTAACACGGCTTTTAGCTAACGATGCTTTTATTATTATTAAACAATTTAAATAATATTTTCAGCTTGAGTTTTTTTAACAAATACAACTAAAGTGGTATGTTCAATACAAATTGACTTTTAGATTTGTACATCTACTCTTGATACAGGACAGCCGTAGTGGTAGCATGACATAGCATTGCAAAATAATATACTTTCTCGATAATGAGGGCAGATATTGAATTGAAACAAAGATGATTATATATCCAGACAGTCACATTTACCTTCGTTGACTGTTACGACTAGTTTTGAAGTGAATGTATTTCAGATATCCATAACGTCTTTATTGCTTATTACTCACATATTACAATTTAATCGGATATTTTATTTTTGCTAAATTTCTAATTATTTACGATTATTGATTTTTAATAATTTTGGATAACAATATTATGATTATATTAGTTTATATAATATATATAATATTAAAATATACGAAACGAATTTAAATATCGATATAATAATAAATATGTTAAATGTTTGTTTTGAAAGTCTGATATAATTTAAAATGTTTTGCTGAAATTGACTGGGTGATTTATATATCGTATTATTATAAAAACTATGATATTTTAAAGTTAAATTTATATTACACAAATCCATATCATTTGTCAAGTAGAATATTATTCCGACATATTGAATTGAAAAAGAAAATTGCAATTGAAAAAGAATAAATTGCAAACACACTTTACAAAAATTGCGGATTTATACTAGAAGAACTACTTTTTATGGCGATAGATTGAAATAGTATCTGGTGTGTTTATTCTACTTTTTGTCGTGGCGAATGTCACCGATATTTTACTTTTTCTTGCTATATCCACGAATCTCTCGGATTTCACCGGCGATGGAGACGGAAGAAGTTGACAAATGGTAGCGATCGAAGTCACTTGTAAGGTCCATTACGGTGCGAGACAAGTATACACTGCGCTCCTTTTAAAATCCGAAAACGTTTATCGGCTAACGCTCAGTCTTCTCATGTCTGCGCCATCGAATATATCTTCTAACTCCGATTGCCCTTTGGTCCAAATAAGAAAATTAAATTTAGTTTCACGAGACCTTTCCATCTGATCTCTCGTTTGATTTTTCAAATGGCGAGTTCAAAAAGCGATTAAAAGAGATTTTTAGGGGCGTCGTACGTTTCGAGTCGTAAGAAACGATATATTATTAATAAAAAATATTGTCCACAATATACGAATATATTAATACTAACATTAACTTTTAGTGTTAATACATATACAGATTAATATTCGTACGGAATATGATCCTTTTGTTCATAAATTACAAAAATTATACATACATCTTAAATTGAAGACTTTCAAGAAGCATTTATTTTGAAAGAATAAAATTAGTATGACTGTTTTGTTTCTTTCTTAGGTATGTGTACTCTTTATAACGAAGTTACCAATAGAGAGAACAAAGCAAACATGCAAAGATCCAGAATTCGAAGAGACACTTTATCAAAGGTCAGCGTGCGCCGCTGCATTTCTGCGGGAATTATTCGTTTCGTTTGTCGTGGGTCAAGTACGGGGAGGGCCGAACAATTCCGGAATCGTATTAATCTTCTGCCGTCGATTGGCTGTCCGCGACACTGCCGGGATGCTTGCGAATTTTTCATTCTCCTACCTCTGCTCCTTTTGCCTTCGTCGCGACTTTGCCTCTATATTCGGAAAAAAAAAGACGATCGCTTTAGTCGATAGCAGTCTCCTATAATTTATTGTTTATCATCGAATAACTCCGCCGAATAACTTCCCCCGATTCGTTGCGTACTTGCCGTAATTGCTAGCTAGATTAATCGTTCATTCGAACATTGTGTCCTTTTTCCCGAATTCTTACGTATGACCATCTGAAGGAAAATCGATAATAACGCGTCCACATTGTAGCGCGCACACACACGCACGCACGCACACACACACACACACACACACACACACACACACACACACACACACACACACACACACACACACACACACACACACACACACACACACACACACACACATACATACGAGACGATGGCAGGTTAATGCATCAACCTGAAATTCGATTAGTTAATCAACCACACGTGGCGTGGAATTTTGATACAATTTTACTTAATCGGTTGAATGATCATCGTGGGATCATCATGCATAAAGCAGAAAACAATTTGTTGTTTTCATCAATTATTACACTAGCGGATAATTGAGCAAGAACTGATGGGTCCGCATTAATCAGTCACAGATTAAACGACTCATAAATATAATATTTCGTAAACGACTGCGCGTATTATCGCTTTAATTCAATTTTCGGCCTAATCTTATCGACCTTTGATTTTGTATACGCGAAAATTATTTTGGTTTTGTGAGTTTTATTGTCTCCCATTGCCGCATATATCGGGTGTGAATATTTGTTTCGACGTGTGCGGCGTGCGATTAACAGACACGAGGAAGCATAAATTAATATGGATTATATCAAGTAAATGTATCGTGAAAATCCACAAATATATCGTGAAATAAAACGCTGCTCGGAATCGCATAAGCGGTGATATTTGAAAAGAAAGGAATGGAACCAATAATTTTGTTGGAAAAATTATATTTCAATACAATTTTTCGTACGGATTTTATGCGATATACGATAAGAGATAGTATATGTAATACATGAGATAACATTGTGCTCCTTTTGTGATTGGAGTGGCGCGCACGGCGCGTAAATACACCGCAAAATCTATTGTCGTATTCGCGAACCGTAAGAATCACGACGCTCCGTGAATGTGTAAAGCGTCGATTTCCGCCACGCGGAATTCTATTCATCGCATCCATTGAGAATGTTCGCTCATAGCGCACGACGGCGAATTAAAGTCTATAAAATTGCAGCCGGAATACGCTTCCGAAATATCTATCTACGCACCGGCGATACGAATCGAAACGTATCCCGTCCGCGCACAATACAACGACATCCGCCCGGCAACCGGCGTTATACGAAATCACGGGCTCGTAAACGAATCTGTCGCCGTTTCGTACAGCGCGACCGCCGATTTTATGGCATCGTATCCGAATAGTCGACAAAAGCTGCGGGTGCTGCGAGTTACTCGAACTCTATCTTCAGCCGCGGCTTTCGCCGTTTGTCGAGCGTAACGCTCTGCCGTTTTCGTTTTCACCACGTCGTCCGCTTTCGGAATCATTGTATCGCCGAAACGGTCTCACGTATCGCGCTACGCGCCACGTTACCTTCCTTGCGTCAGCACGCGGTACTTCGGTACCAGCACGCGTTTTTGTTCTAACCTGCGAGAACGGCGTCAAAGGATACCAGTCGTGTTTAGGCAGTAAAACTAGAACGATCGACCATCTCGCAACGTGGAAATTCCCCCAGAGTATTGTGCCTCGGTCTTCATTGAACGTTATTGCGTTTCGCCTCGTATGTACTCGCTATGTATGTAATTGTCAGTAGACAGCACATCGCATGGCACATCCGTATGGCGACGGTGAGATTCTAGATTTTGGTTTTGAACCGGGTAACGTAGTTACTCGAAATAGATTAAAGTGACCGCGACTGATATTTTATTAGTCGATATCGGGTTCCGCTAAAACGCTATATATGCTCGAAATTGTGCTGAATTAGCTATTGATAAGGTATATAGTATAGCATGTAAATGCTGTAAATAGCTTGTTACAGGCCGACTGATGCCGGTTAGTTTAATTAACAGCATCTGCATATTAATGCAAGGTAATCAATTAATTTGAGAAATCAGAGACTATTATCATATATATATATATATATATATATATATATATATATATATATACATCTTATTCTAACTAATTATATAACAGTGCGAAATAACAATCTAAAATTGTAATTTTAATATTGTGATTTAATGATGAAATTTTATAAATTTTATAAATTTAAAAATTTTCGATTTTAATAAAATTAATTCAAATTAAAAATTTGGAATATCTCGAATATTTTTTTGTATATAAAAATGTATATAAAAATTTATTACTGCATTTTGCTGTTAAATACATATATCTCGAGACATTTCTGTTTTTCTAAACTTCCATTTTTATAGCAAATCTTAATACATAAAATTGTAGGTGATATACAGATATTGTAAAAAATAAAATCGATATTGATTTATTTGGTATATTTTTTCTTGCTTTATTTTCCAAAGTCGTAGAATATATGTGGGGCAAAGTATCTACTTGAATCCGAGTCTGAAAGCGCTATACTGTGCACTCTGCGAATGCTCGAAAATCGCGCTCATGCATAACGACCTAAACACCACCCGTGCAATCCTCTTGATTTACGATTTTAGCGAAACGACCGGTTGGGTACCGACCCATAAAGTCACCGCTTTTACTTCCCTCTTTCGTGTCAACACACGCGAACTGACGTTGATATGCAGAGCCTGATAAGTCGCTACGTAACCGCATGTTTCTATATAAAGTTATTATCTTTATCAGATTGCCGATCGTGTAGGCCTCAATTGGTATAAGACATTGTGTCTTCAAATGATGTTTTTTTCCTTCGATCAGTTTATCTATTATTAATATTACATTTATTAAAATAGATAATTTATCATTATTTTTTTTTCTCTTTTTTAATAAAATTTATAAATAGCTAAAAAGCTAAAGTTATAGAAAATTGATTATGTAACAATGAAAATAATTTATAAAACTATTGTCGATTAAATATACCGTGATTAAATGTTGCAATTGAATAAACTATTTATCGTGTCTACCGTGTTTAAATTATTGTTATAGCCTAAATTTGAAAGCAAATATCTTGTAATTTTAATTTGTTTAATTGTTCGTTGTCGCCTCTTTATCGATTGCGTTAACGTCCAATTCGACACGAAATCTCATTGACAAGTTTTCATTAGGATGTTGAGCACGCACGAACCGTGCTACCCTCTCGCTCGCGCGTCTCTTCGTATTTTTTTTTTTCTTTACCTGTACCCCGAGGGGTATTTTGCGAGCCCTCGGAGCAACGGTGTCAGTATCACCAGGTTAGATAACGTTGGTGCCATCCTGAATCCCAAGTACAATATCTCTTCTATTCGCTTAAGGCGTCCTGTCCAAAGATCAGCGGCTTTTCAGTCGCGAGAGCGATAGATCTCATGCCTCTTAAAATTCCAACCTCGACCACCATCGGTATCGTCCCGTTTCTCCTCCTCCTCGATTTCCACGAGGACGCGTCGCGAATGCTCCAGCAAGAACATCATCGTCTTATGTCCCATAATCGTAGTCCGGTTCGCAGTAAAGGCTGGAAACGTCTTTATTGCGACGCGCAAAAAGCGACCGTCGCATTTGACCACTTAATGAAATTGGTTCAATGGGTAGCTCGAATAAATGGAGAAGGTGTACAATAAAGATACGGTAGTTGGAAACTAAGTTTCTCTGGAAAATGCTTTGGCAAAGATAAAGAGCAACGTGAAGTCGCGATGTTGCCGCGCATAATCGTAAAAGTATTTTAATTAACGATTGACTGGGGGTTGGAAAGTTATTAAAGTTATGCATAATATCTTAAGTTGCATACTTTTGTCGTATAAAATGTTTAATGATAGCTCAGGGAAAAGGTAAACTCTAGACGATGTTACTATTATTGTTATTGATTTTAAATTATTTTTACATTATTATTGTTGTTTAATTAGTATCATGATTAATAATCCTAAAATACTCACATTACATGATTAGATTATATACGTAATAAATACAAAAATTTAATCAAATCTTAATTATTTAATATAATATATTTATAATAATATTTTCAAAATGAATTTCTTTACGCATATTTAAGTTGTAAAATTTTTTGATAAAAACCTTAAATCTTAAATAGATTTTTGAAAATAATTTTGAAATCATTTGATAAATAAGTTATTATTTATTTGCTTTGTTTCAAATATTTATTATTAATCGTCCATCTTATGCTTGATTATACAAAAAGCTTTAATCTTTTTCTAATTTTTACAGAGTTTTTACAGAGTCGGAAACTTGTTTAAGCGACAAATTGTGCAAAATCTTTTTGTTATATAATTCTTTAATGACACATTTACAAATATGCTTTATGCTTTCTGCACTGATTGTAATCTTCTTTTTGCGGGGATTAAAAATCTCCTATTTGGAGAGTGAAGACACGTAGAGAGATACTCTCGCGTTGCAGTGTACTATACTCCAGGGGGGCACGAGTAGAAACATAATATCCTGGAGAAATTGTGTCTCATTTATTGCATCTCTAATTTTCGTCGTTGTCTTTTTCGTATTACGCTTGCAACGATATTATACGCTCCATCTCTCCAGCAGCGTCATTTTAATCAACGATCCACCATCATATCTTCCAACGCGTTCTATTATTTTTTTTTTTCTTATAAAAATAACAAGGAAATAACACCGAAGTAGGAAAATCAAGAATAGTACGAATACTTTTGTATTCTTACTTATATTACTTTTATTATTTTTCTTCTATAAGATTTTATATAGAAATACAACTAATCGACATATTTTCTGCGAAATTTAATTAAGTTTCAATAATACGTCAAAGCTTGCTGCATGCAGAAACTGCTTATATTTTCTATAAAATTTCCCATACAAATATGTAATTATTCGCGATTTACAATTATTTTATCATCCCTATTTTCTATGAGTTTTATATTTCAATGGATATCGAGAAGATATCGGAAATATCAATTAAAGTTAGCATTAGCCTTTTACATAACAATATTATAGAATACTAGAGAAAGGATGAAATTAGCAGTTGGAGTAGATTTGAAATTCATTTAACTAAATTATTTCGGAGTAATTTAATTAGCTCGAAATGTGTTTGTGCTCATTTGATTTACTTTTATATCCAGTAATACTTATATCGTTTATCCTTCCTCACCTTCCATATGTGGCAAAGTTTGGCGAGGTTTATGTAAATATGTGAAACTGCAACGGGAGCGAAATTCTCTCAGATTATGCGGACGTTCTTGCTGAGGCAGGTACATGTTTACAAGAAGCCGACGAAGATCGTGAGTTTGCCCGAATGCGCGATGTATCTTCTCACGAAAGCGAACATCTTCTTTTTCCCTCTTTTGTCGTTCGATCTGCATCTCCATCCGTCATCGTTTCACTTTGACGTAAATTTTGAAAAAGCTCCTTTCGCATAGCTCTTGTGGAGAAAAGCATGACGTTAGAGCAGATAGATCTTGGTAGTAAGATAGTAATAAATGACACTCGTAAAGAAGATGTATTACAATGCAGATTATATTACCTTACGGTGTACACTAAAGCTTTATAATGCATAACGTAAGTGTGCGCAACATAGGTTATATATTCTAAGATCATAAATCTAGTCACATACGGGATGATTAAAAAATTATGCATTTATTGTATTTTTGTGTTTTACCTCGGAAAAGGACAATTCTAACGAAATATTTATATCTTTCAATTTTGATGGTCGTCGACGAGATAATTTCTGTTTCTTTTTTTTTTTTACATATGCGTAAGCTGAGTGCCCTTGCATGAGTGACTTGTGGGCACGAGCTTGTCACGTAGCTCGAAGTTCAGAGAGAGTCTCTCGGATGGTAGCGAGTGAAGGTTCAAAGATACGTACTAATTGTCAGTAATGTTTGCGACTGAACCGAACGCTAGCGTGGTAAATGTTTGCGGTATACCAGCGGTACAAGGATCTCCTGTACTCTGACCACCGACTGTTTTCAGAAACGTCCGCTTTACCTGGGAGTGGAAATGCACGCTGTAACTATCTGGCCAGACCGACGGTGAAACTTCCGGTTGCGAAATTCGACAAATATTCGACGAATACTGTTTACTGCTTAGGAAGCGAAACACAGAACTTTCATGCGACGGTGATATTGGGCGACGCGTTAAGCAAGCAAGATGTTGATTGCCGTGAATGAAAAATTACGTATAGAAATTATCAAAAATTATCGGAAATTTGTGTATATAATTTATAATCGTGCGTATTGTGTAATTTATATTAATTCCAGTTTTCCGATTGATTTAACTTCCGACTTTTTTACATTTTGTATGGACTATTTTGAAACTTATCAGAAATGAAGCTGTTTGCTAATTCTATTTTGTTCGATTTATCGAAAATGTAATCTCCTGAATGTTTTCACGAAATTCGAAATTTTTAACGAACTTTCCAGACACAAATGAAATTTTTAAATTAAGACATTTGGAGTTGTGAATTGTCTTATCAAATGTTTACAACGAATGCAAATCTAAACGGCACATATTTAATTTAATTCCAATTACTGTCGGTCTGAAATAAGCTGTCGCTTCCTCCACCGAAAGCGTTTGTCTGTGTCAAAATATCATCGTCGCGATGTGGCATTAGGAAGGCTCTTAATGTCTCGAAGCTGAATCATATATTACAAGCAGCTTAAGCCGCGCGAGAGGCTTCCTTGCACCGGCGGTGCGTACCGGCGCTTTTATTAAAACCGAGGAAGACACGTTTGCGCTCTGGTGAATCGTTTACCCGTTTGAGAGATTACTCTCGAAAGAAACGGAGGCGCCCACTCACGATGATTTGCTGTCTGGAGTAGTTCTCTCTGCGCTCTGTGCAAAGCATCCTACAGCTGGTAAAATTAGATTTTCAAATTGCTGCTGCGTGCAACATCACAGACGTTGTTATGCATTTTCGCTGTGACGAATTGCTAAGTAGTACAACGGAGGTGAAAGGCGGAGGTTTATCGACATTGGGCGCACCGGTCACCGGGTGTAATTATCCACCCCTTGTGCACATGGCAGAATTCAGCTCTATCGATTTTCTAGGCATGATAAAATAAATCCTGCCGAGATCGTCATTTCTTTGTGAAAATTGCATATCGTCGTGCATGCCAATATATATTTTATTTTTATAATTCTATTGATAGAATTTATTTCGAATACAATATAAACACACACACACACACACACACACACACACACACACACACACATATACGTATATGCATAGGCTACAAAGCATGGATATACGAGTCTAAAATAACATTATTTTAATAATGATAAATATATATGTTTATTTTAATTTTTATAAGCAGTATCTCAGTATTTATTATGCCTGACCGGCGTGATAATAATTTAAATTAGATTTGCATTATGTAAATACGATAGTTGCATTTCTGTTGATTCCTATCAATAAACAAATGAGAAATAATTTATATATATTTAAGTATAACGTACGATAAAAAAAACGATAAAAAACTGATTGCATATAATACTTATATATATATATATATATGCCTATAAATATCATAATAATAATTTAAATGGAATTGAGAGATATGTTTTATTTGAATACTTAAGATACTATATAAGAGACTATAAAGATTACTGGGTTATATAGAAAGGAAGTAACCCACTGTCATAAATTTATGAATGCTATTAAAATCACGATTTGTTTTCCTCTCCCTTCCTTTTCGCTTTTCTTCTTTTTTATTTTTCTTCTTTACGCCGTTTTCCTTTCTAATTTTTTGTACACTAGTGGCACAGTATGAGGAAACCTCTATCTGCTCTGCAATTTTCATGCTTTTATGTCTGACATCTTGCTACTTATTAATTTAACATGATCGCAATTTTTACGAAGCTGTCCTTCGCTGAAGAACGTCAAATGTTAGAATTTTAAATTAGTTCATACTATAGTTAATGGATAGAATGAAATATCTTACTTTTTAAAATACAACGAAGACATATCAATTTTTTATCATTTTTATATTTATAAAATTTTGTTTCTGAATTCTATTGTTATACTTTATCCTTTTAAAAGTTACAAAATAGAAGATAAAAGATATACATATATAACAATAACAATACATATAACATATAACAAAAGATTTATATGGACGTTTGTACTAAAATATTATTAAAAAATCAATAGTCTAAGTCAGTAGTTATAGGTTGTTTAAATAATGAAAAATTTAAACGTACGAAGTTTTAACATGCAAAGAATTTACATATTTTGAGGAAATAAAATTTGAATTTACATCAACTTTACATGCTTGCGGCGAAGATTTTGTAAATTCTCGATTTTATCTTAAAGCGACACGTCAAGACAGCATTATTTTTGCGTGTTTGCAAGCATTTACGATGAGATAAATTGTTAGACAAATCTTCTACTACGTAATGTTCATTTTCCTCGGTCGCACGGTTAAAACTTTTGCACATTGAATCGAGTCTTTGAACCTTTTTCATTTTCTGGCAAATCCCTACTCCCCGAAGCGTGCAGTTACAGGACATTCTGGCTTACGTTTTCAACTTCTCCACCTTCTATTCTTTCCGTCTTTTCGTCTTCGATCCTTGTATGTACGATATGTCAGTCGCAAAATCTGTTTGTCTCTGCCGCTATACTTTCATGCGAAAGGACGGAATCGTCGCAACAGAATCGGACGTCAACTGTCAAGTTTTCTCTTTTCTCTGTACTCACATGTACATATATACAAATCTCAATTACATATGTAACTGTATTACATCAGCGCAATTTGCTTTTTGCTTTGTTAAATTATTTATTAATATTATAGTCGACATTTTTTAGCATAAAGTCAGAATTGTTGTGACATTGTGTCTGTTAAATGATAATTACATGACTTTTGTTGTTTTGCTTTGTGTGTTTTAAAAGATTAGTTAGTTTAGAACGATATATAGATTTATTAAAGAATTTTGATTTTGTTATACTATATAAGAAAATATACATAGAATTGAGTTTATTAAATCTACGGACATTGTTCTTTCAACACGCGCGCGCGCGCGCGCGTGCGCGTGTGTGTGTGTGTATGTGTGTGTGTGTGTGTGTGTGTGTGTGTGTATACATAACTCTGCTTTTTAGTTTTATTGTTAATATTTGCTAAATAACGTTGTGAATTATATCATGTTTATGTGTACTTGAAAATTAATTTTCTAGTTGAGATTGAATAGTTTCAAAAGTATCATGGAAAATTAAGCGAACATGTCGAACTTTGTCACGGACAAAATGGTGTATTTCTTGAGGACCGTGTGATGGAAGGTCTACTTGCTATTTGCGTAGTCTCACTCTTCCCTTTTCTCTTATCTCATACATATCTAATCGCATAGCTATTCCGGTCTCGCGTCTGTGTAGAAACAGTCCATTCGTCAAGTATTCATTGTCGCGACACTCGCGTTGTTTCCATTTCTTTGCTTGTCTCATCCAATTAGCACCGAGGCATTCCGAGGCATTTCACATTCTTTATTATTACACTTATTAGCTCTTTTTTTTCAACAAAGAGCTGCCGCGGCCACAAAGCCGCACGAAGTTTGTTTCTCTATCACGTCGCGCCACACTATTGGTAAATACGAATTTCTTTTTGGACGACGCGCTTTTTTTTATAAAAATATTTCACAGCTTAATGGAGTGGAAGCACTTCCGACTTTGGAAGCTCGCCCGTTCTCGGTTCATTATTCCGATACCCCGTCACAGCGTTCGAATGTGTTTTTATTCTGCCTGCGCGCGCGTATATTAAATTTGCACGAACGGAAATGATATTGTCGCTATCTACGCGCGTCCGAGCATCACGGGGAACATTTTTCTGGACTTTTGTTTCGTTTTATCAGAAACGTGGCATGCATAATGGACATTGACGCTGTTCGATAGAAAAGGCAGAAATATGATATAAAAGAGATATTTCTGTTACGATTCCTCACTAAATTAAATTGCATATCTCTCAAATTCGTTCATTTTAATAATTTATCGTCTTTCATAAACTACGCAATATAAATATATGCGGACGGAAGGAAGTTCCAGTTGTCTTGAATTCAGCAAGGATATATTTCATGACGCGCCAAGATAACTTCTCTCTCGTCTCTCTCTTTTTCTGGAGCGGCAAAGTGACGGGAGGCCAAATGACCGAAGATGAAAACCGTGCCTAGTCACGTAGAGAACGTCGTGTAGAGTGCGTTTCAAGTTCTTCGCCCGCTAGGTGAATATTACTGATGTGTAAGCCGGCACTTTGGCGTGCGCTCGTCTAGATAATATGCTTGAAACGTTAAAACACAACGGGAAGCATTCGTCTGTTTACCCGAGCGACTTTTACGGCCGTATGGCCAAAGTATCACAGCATATATAACGCGTTGAATTAGTTCCCCCGTGTAACTGTGTGTGCAATTTCAGCAACGAAATTCGAATGACTATCTATGCCGTCGCGTCGTAGGATTGATCATAAAAGTTTTTCTATAATATTTGATTTACAGATCATTAATGTTTATATCTTTCGGAATACGAAGCAGAAATTTAGCTTAATGTAAAGTAGATAAGTTAAAAAAATTTATTAAGTTATAAATTTTATAGTTATATAATTTTTAATATAGTATATTATATTTATTAAATTATAAATTTATTATATGCATGATTTATTCAAGATACGGATTGCATGAGTTATAAGCAAATGAGACTTCTGTGCAATATAATATTGCAGTATTTAAACTTACTTAGTTATTAATCTTACAGTTGTTAATAAATAGAATCAATTCTTTATGTGACATGTTATAAATGTAATCTATACATATACGAGAAGATACATAAAAATGATAAAGGTACTATTGGCACTTGTCTTTAATATCTTCAAATCCCGCATTAAACTTTGTTCGTTCTTGTTAAAAAGAGAATATAGGAAGAAGAAGTTTCTTTGACAACAACTTTTCTGAAGAAAAGAAAATCGAATTTTGCGATTAAAAAGCCCATTCCTGATTCCAACGGTGCAAGCTACTTCGCGTGGTAAGTGAGAAGGATTCGTGGTTTCGAAGTTTAAGGTGTATCTGATCCTGTATCGGAGAGTCGTTCTTCGAAAGTGCTTGAAACCGATAAGCCTCGCGAAAGATTCGCAAGCATCGATTGCTATCTATCTCCTCTCTCTTTTCGATCTTCTTTCTTCATTCCCAAAACTTTTGGTTAAAGCCGCGGCTTTCAACTTCTCGGTTTTTTTTTCCGAATTTTCGTAATCTTCGGTGTTTCACGATCGCACGATCGAATCTCAGGCACGTTTCCACTGTTGCGAAACGTTAAACGAGAAAGGTCATGATGCAAATATTAAACTAATTTGCGAAAATGTGAGAAAGGCTGGAAACTTTATTCTTCGTATCAGATGAATTTATTTAGTAAATGCAAGAACGGCTAAAAGCAATTCAGGTCGGAATCCCTTAGGAGAGAACGATTTCGGTGAAATGTTTCAGAAAGTCGTAAAGCTTGCCAGCCACGGGGAACCTTTAACTTGGCATCCTTCACGGCAACATTGCGAAAACCATATATCACCGGTGGCCGCGAACGCGCATTAAGTCCGCGTTTGTCCGGGAGTTTCTCTGCGCGGCGCATTCGTTGACACGTTGTAATTTTATCATCCCGAAGACGAATAATTTTAACGCTATTGTCGGCGAAGTTCTCGACGGTTTGGTCAGGTCGGAGAGAGTATGTATGTCGTGGTCAAAACTCCACTCCGCCGTACGTTTCGCGAGTTGGAATACATTTACATATTTACGTAACTTATTTGCATTCTTAATAGCGACTTGTATACATACCATCGCTAAGAAAGCTTTCATTAACAATGTGGTTTAGGACCTCGAGTGGAAAAAAGCAAGGAGAGAAATTCATGAAACAACTTGGTAATTAAAGAAACAATAACCCACTTGGAAAAAGATTTACGATGGCGAATGCATCGTGTTTATGCCACTTCTATTCCATCTCGGCCGACTTTATTTTCATTGAAATGCTCTTTCCTTTTGCTTATCTCGAACTTATCATGCCGCGACCGGCGATTCCGTGGGTCTGCACCTTCGTCTGTGCCCGTAAAACTTCATACACATTTATACGCCTTCGTAAAGTGGAATGGTTGCCGCGGAATGTCCAAATCGCATTTGGTGCGTTTCATACAAATGTATCGTCTGCGTGTGCTCATTTATCATGAATATTGTAGTATCCGAAGGAAAGGTAAAAAGAAATTTGGGGTGGAAAATCGGAAGAGGAATAGAAAAGAAAGGTGTGCAAAATCGGAAACCGTATCTTGATGTAAAGCGACTAATTATGAGTAAATGACGATTTTGTGTAAAAATGTAATATCCGTGCACGAAATATCGCAACGATAATGTCAAATTATCATAAATATTTACTGAAGGATGCAATATCAATAGCAATAATTAAATCCTTTTGCATAATTCGTCGACTATAATGGATTACAGTAGTTACAATTTCATGCTCATACATAATACGCTTCTATTATGTCATATATTATTGATGCAATTCCTGCAGCAAAATTCAGCAGCGGCGAATTAAACGCTATTTATTGTGATATTAACGGTGTATTGTTGACAAGTACGTAACGTCAATATGTGGTCTAGCCCAATTTTAAGGGAGATGTTGGAGTTAGTTACGGTTTATAGACACCTCTGTGCGATGCATACGAAAATATTCCACTGCGGTGCGAGTGCATCGCAAGACATATCAAGCAATTCTACACTCGAAACATGCAACTGCAGCAAAGTGGTTCATCTTTTATTCAATGCGAGTTCTAAACATGAGTAACACAAATTTTACGTGGTTGGGAACATTTGATGAGCACTTTATCCAAACTTATCGATGCGTTTTGATCAAGACGGAAGTCAATTGTATACCATCTTGCAAATTGTACAGTTTTTATAATTTGTGCGATTGCGTATGCACGATATAGTTTAACGTAAATCTGCTACGTAAAGCTCGCCACAACGTTAAAAATTATGATTTCGACGCTGAAGCGACGCTCAGTAGAGACAAGCTTTTCGCTTAGCGCACTCATTGCATTTTGCATTGAATGGACTGATGGGATGCGAGCACATACAGATGTGCCAGACGCAACAGCGCCCTGCAATACGCTACGTTACGTGTACGGTATTTGCTTAACTTGATTGATAAACAGTCCCTCGATGGCGTGGAGTACCTACGCCACTCCCGAGTTTCGATCTGGGCGGACCCTCTGGAGACCCAGAAACGTTTACCTCGCACGTCACGTATACGTCGTGTGACGTAGATACTTTACGAAACCACTAGTTCTCGGCGGTGTCATTCATGCGTAACATTTGTCTGCTTTAGGGATGATGCGGGCGAAACCTATCGTTGCACTTGCACTGATGAACTGATGTGCACTGAAAGAGGATATATAAAAACCGTTTTGTTTATACATCGGTAATAAAATCTGTTTACATCGGCTAACGTTCCGTGATAGAATAAAATTTAGTGGATTACGTGGAGTACACGTGACTGGACTGAATTGATCACTTCTCTGTTAAAAATACATGGGAAAAAAAACAATGTCGTCATTGGTCATTTATTTCTTTATTTTCTCTCGAGGCGTATTTAAAATTTTAATCCTTTCAAACACGTATACGTTTCGCTTCGCTATATATGTGCCTTTTATATTATCATTTCAATAACATTTAAAATACTCCGTTGTATATTTGATCGCATGAATTCGCCCGATGTTAATGCCCAATGAATCACTCGGCTACGCACGATCGATTTGCCATTGCTTAATACATCTGAGTAAATGATGCATCCATGAAGTACTTGTATTATGTATAATAATTTGTGCAATACCTTTTTAAATCTATTATAGCTGTATTATAGGAATATTTATTTCAGAGGAGACTTTTCTTATAAATTTTTATATTAAACTGCGGTAACTATGTCAACAATTCGCGTCTAACTATGAACAATGAAATGTTCTTCCGTGATCTAGAATTAGAGGTTTGCGAGCTTTTTTGCCGGCGCGATGCATTAAAATTCAATCTTCGCGGCCTAAAGCGTATCCTTGATTTTTTTTTTTTATTTCGCGAAAAGTAATTAAAGCCGGCTTTGCCGTTTTGCTTCTCGTTGCCGTGGCTGCGGAAACCGGGCAAAGGACGCAGGAGGGGAGGGCGCAAAGTCGAGATTCGATTTACCCACCGTTTCCTCCGTAGCCGAGCGTTGTAACACGAACGGATAAAAACCCACCCCTCGCGCTTTCCGTTCCGAACTTTTTCTTCCGCCTCGACGTCATTCTGTGCCTGCGGTTCGCCGCCATATTCCCACATATTACGCCGACGTCAAATAATGCCGCCATTGAAGGTGAATTTATACCGAATATCCTACCAATTTCGGTTCCAACAAGCGATAAAACATGCTGGGACCCTCTCCACATACGTAACTCACTCTTTCGCCAATCATGCATCTCCCTCGGTCTCTCTACTTTGTCACGTTGTCTTTCTTCTCTGTGAATAGGTACAAAGGTTGCATAAAAGCGAGGAAAAAAATTTAATTTGTTGCTCCAATTTCGTGCAGTCGCGCTTCAGCATTTTGGACTACACGACGTACACTACGTTTCACGGTTAATATCGGACGAAAGTAGAAAACCATTGCGTGGTCTCATATTGCGCAAAATATACTGATTTTAAATTACACTTTTTTGTTAAGGGCATTTGGGTTAAGGGCATTTGGATTCACTTTTATGAATGCGACGGACATCTCAATAATACGCCTGAATATTGTCGCCATCAATATATTTAACTGTTTAATCAGATCACGTAACAAAAACAGATTTGACAATAAGAATCATCTCAGTATCCCGAGTATTTGACAATCTTTTAAGGTGTATAAATACAATGAAACATGTGAGCCAATGTATTGAAATTCAAGCGTAACATTTATCATCGTCTTGATATGACTAGCCACGACTTGCACTTTTTACCATATAATACTGTTCCAGCTTCTAAGAATGCTGATGAAGCTGATGAATGTGGGAAATATAAACGCCGTCCATAAGGGGGAAGCACAATGGTTTTTTTCTGAACTCGAGAAAAAAATGAACCGCTAATCCTGTGAATAATTTTACGATACGCGACGCGCGATAAACACGACGCGTAGGGCAAATCACAATGCTTTGTAGAAATGGAAGGAACTCAATGTTCCTGCGGTCGGGAGTGGTCGGAACGTTGTAACACGAAGGGTGTGTTTGGGCAAACCAAAGTGGGCTTGAGTGTGCGGGTCGGCCTCTATAATCAATACTTGCGTACGTGAACGAGCGGAATGTAATTTACGATGTGCCAAGCGCTATGCTCGAAATATCTTATGGAAGTTGGAAACTATTTTAAACGCTACAGCGGACGGCGGTATTCCTGGAGAGGTTCCGTTGTTGAATCACGCTTTTTGCCATTCGAGGCAATTTACTCGTTCAGCAGAGCAGTTAGCACTTGAAAATAATGCTTGTTGCGCTATATATATTTTAGTTTATCAATTCTCCTTTTAACCGCAACTTTTCTCGCGTGCGCGATACTTTTTGCAAAATACTTTCTCCTTCTCTTTCTCTTTCTTAAGTCTTATCCGTGAATTTAAGTTTTGAAGTTTCTATTTTTCGTAATACTTTCTCCGACGCATTCGGGTCGCACGCGAGTGTCTATCGTGAAAAATGTCCGTATCCGTTATTGGATACATAGTTCCGTGATTTTACCATCTCGTATCCTTTCCACATTCGATGAACCAGGACACCATATACGAGGATGGTTTGCACGTGCGCAAGGCGGTGGTAGATCGGCGCACGTAAGGATCGTATGTGGCACCGTCCGGGTGATTGGAAAGGGGTTTCTGCAATAGAGGGATACACGTGCAAGCATTGCGACTTGCCCAGTTTCGTTCGCCCAAAGTTAGAACTACTGACACGTACATAACGAAAAGTGGAAAATACTTTGTTGTTTCTTATGTACCGGTACGTATTTTATTTAGGGAAAGTAATCTTACATTCTCTTTTTATTTGACAGCTATTTGTACTTTTACAATGCTTTGAAAACAGTCTGTTATTTTGAAATTGTTATTTTATTTATTTTACGTAATAATAATCAACTTTATCAACTTTACAAGTATTATTTAAACATGTGTAAAAGTAAAAGATGACATTTCCATATTTTTATAATAGGTTTTAATTACAATATAAATATTACTTTTTATGTCCTATTAATTTTGTTTACATTATGTTGAAAGTTGCAGCGTCTACACACGAAGTATTCTACAGAATAATGACAGAATAATTCACTTGTATCACGATAAGTGTTTTTTAAAATATTGTTTACAACAGATTTAAACATTATTTATTGCATTTGTGATAAACTTAATAATAATTTTCTAACTGTTGAACATTGGTATTTTTTTATGCACGTAATTAAAGTGAATACTATTTTTTGGTGCATTCCATTGAAATTCCATTGAAATCGATTCGACGGTTCAGTTGAAATTTAAGGTTTTACCGATGCAAACGTATACATATATATCCGTGCACTTTTCACAATAGTCAATATACGTTATGAAACTGCGACTGTCTGTAGATAACACATGGGCGTGTATCGAAATCTAGGTCGTATATGTGACTGCCACAGAAAAGAATTAAATTTGCTGGAAACATTTATACTTACATTTGTTGATATATATTGTTGAAAAGGTTCTTGTGTAATGCAACATTATTGATATCGAGATGGAAGAATACGCCACGAGGAGATATTTTCGTTACAGAATAATACGTCTACGTTGAAGTGGCAGAAAAGTTAGGAAAAACACTGAAACATATGAAACTCTCCCGTACAACCATGCATCATAATCCTCGTGGCAGTCCGTAACGGTAAATTATAACTCTGGCTTAAGAGCAAACTTAGAAATTACAGAATGACATCGGATTTTCAATTAAGATAGGAAGCTTTTTTATATTTCTATTTGAGCAATGAAAGCAAGAATAGATTTTAGATGAAAATTCTTGATTAAAGATACATAAATTTTGACTATTTTAATTCTTCTCTGATTCAATTGATTTATAATTTATACAATGTAAAAATCGTTTCTGTTTTATGCTGAGAAAATTCTTTGTCAGAATAAAATTTTTATAGATATAAAATTAAAAAAAATGAAAAATTATAAAATACCTAAGATTTTGTCTGCTAAGCGATGTCATCTGTTATCTTGTTGTTTAAAAATTTTTATTTTTATTTTTATTTTATTTTATCTTTTTCTCTATTTTTTGCTCCGTGTCGCCATTGTATTTTTATGTGATTAATCTCTTGTTTTGCGAATATGTAATACGCGACGCATCAAGCTATTCGTCATCGAACAGTTTGATAATGTACCTACACGTATCCGGCACTCGCACATGGTAACGAGAATCGAAGGGACATGATCCCTCTAGATATACAAAATAAAAACAATAAAATCGAGGAAGAAGCTGGCGCGGCCGAATAACCATGCCGGCAATAAATCTGTCAGCGGGATAAAATATGCATCCGGGGAAAACGCGGACATCCTGCGCAATCAGGGTGCGAGCCTGGAACAAATGTACCCCACCAAGCGAGTGTCGGTCGTTATCGGAAAATAGTTTTGCGGCTGCAAGCCACGATGGTCCTCGTTGAGAGCGCTCGAGCCGTTATCTTGGCTGTTATCTTGCGAAAGTAATACCTAGAATGAGTCCCGCCGTAGCTACTTCTTTCTTGATTTTTGATTATAAAATTTAGGATCCTATCAAAGAAAACACTATTAAGGATCCTATCAAACAAGACACACTCGCGTTAAAAGTTACAGAATAATCCTACGGGAGAATGTTATTACTATGCTCATAGTTATTTCAATGAAGTATTTATAAATGATCGACGTGACTAACTCAAATTAAATAATATTTAAATTTATTAATTAAATATTATTTAAATATTATTTTTAAATGTGACTTTTAATTTAATTTGTATGTGTCAGCGAAATGTGTAGACATTAAATTTGACATTTTAAAAGATTTGACGTTACTTAAATTAAATTATCACTTACCTTATATTTTTAACTCAATTTAAATATGTATAGTTTCACTGTGAATTGAGTAATATATATCTGCGAGTTATTGTAACAGCTACAATATTATATACAATATTATACTGTAACAGATTTTTGAAATAACCCAACTATTAAAGACAGAAGTAATATCGAGCTGCACAATATAATAAATGGAACGAAGTCCGTTTATTCTGGTTATACAGCTATTCTGGCAATTATCTCTTCTTGAATTTTCCTAACTGTCACGTTCCTTTTTTCGCGATTGTATTCCTTGCAAATAGCGCAGTTGAAAATATCCATTTTTCTCATTTAAATTTTATAACCCTACAATACCGTGAAAGATTTTCGATGACTCTAGATGTTTAATTAAAGTTTTTACGCGAGCCGTGATTACTGGTATGCTCGCGTCTGCAATCGATGCATCTTTCGCCTTTCGATTTTGCGCGGAATTGGTACGACGGGCTATCGATTATCCGCTCCCGAGTCTCCGTTCACGTAGTCCGCGGGCCACGGCTCCTAGTTTCGATTAGGGATTCTATAGTGCGAGATTCCGGAGGGAGCTTTTACTTTGTTTCCGCGGTGATTTTCGACGAGGGACAGATTGCGACTCACGCGTTTTGCTCGCCACGCCGGACGATTGCCGAGGGCTGACCACTTGAAACGGGAAGGGAATGGCGAGTGAGAAGACAAGGGAAACGAGAGGTAGGACAAGAGAGACTTCCATTTGAATGGCCACCTATACCAACGTACACTTATGCGGCCACTGCATCGCTTCGCTTCGTTTCCTCTCCCATATACCGCCCTTTTCCACCACGTACTTTCACCCCTTTACCACCCTCCGGCCGCCTTCCTCGTCTACTTTCCAAATGTTCGGATTGCGTCCTGTCCGAGCCGTCGATTAACATCCCTCTCAACTACTCTGTCGCTCGTTGCCCAGGGGGATGCAGTAACTTTTTCAATCTCATCGTGAAAAGCGACAAGAGTCGTTAACATAGTTGTGCAGCTTGAAATTTAACTGAATAGATTTTATGTGTTTTGACCATTTATCTTTTTTTTATGAAGAAATTGCGTTGCTTTGTCTTCTCTTTATGCTCTTTGCAAGAAATGATTTATAGGATTATAAGAAATTTAGAAATAAAGAATATTAAACGAAATGTTTATATTTTCAAAGATTTAAATTGAAAATCTTTTTATAGTTATAAAATATTGATAATGTATATATTATAAGGTATATTTTAAAAAAAGGAAGATGATAAGATATATAATATTTTAGAATTATATCTTTTAAAAGTATCAGAAATATAGATACATATATAAAATGTTACATTTAAATGTACAACTTGCTCTTTATTAAATTTTTCTTGTTTATTTAATTGTTTATTTTCTTGTTTATTTCTCAATTTTATTTCACTATGTAGAATGATTGATATGACACAAAATGTGTATCGCACTGCATATGTACGCTAAAAATAAAAAATACAAAAATCTAACATATTTTATTCTGCAAATCAATTTTCGGTAAAACTTTTTATTAGACAATGTGAAGTATTTAGTACATTTTTCGGTTGAATTGCTCTCTGTTGTCCCGTATTATTTGTAACAATATTTACTGGAAGGTGCAACTCTAAATAAAAACAGGGGATCCCGTTTAGCATCCCGTTTTGCATCGGTTGGTATCTTTTAATCATGAATACTCAATTGAAGAAAATTTATGAGTTTCCCTCAGCCCGGGACAATTCATGTGCGCTGACGACCAATAATTATTTAAATATTATTCCCGTTCTTTGGCGTAGAATCGGAATTTCGAATTCGGAAGAATGGAGACTCATAGTTCTTTGCTCGGCTCATTAATAATGTATTATCAAAAGCTCCGGGAGAGTCTTCCGGGTGGCAGATGAAACACGAACGTGGAACGTCGGTGTTGGTAACCGGGCCGAGGGTGGGACACGCGGGAAGTAGGTCCATGGTGTATGCCCCTCATAAAAGGCGTCCCGATGCCACGCAGCGGCGGACGGCGAACGGCGTCGGTGGCGGCTGCATTATCGAGTACACGGCAAGTCGCGAGTTTACAAGTTAATGCATGTTAAATCGCTCGAGCGGAATCGACCGGCGTGCATAATGGAACGTAACGCAGTCCGTGTGAGGCCCGCAGGGTTGTTTCAGGCGCCGCCCTGTAAGCGCCGCCGGTGTCAGGGGTGCCGAGGGTGCGAGAGGGAGAGCTCAGAGGTCGGCCTGTGACATTATTAACAGATACGACGTGCATGGACGGAAAGTTAACGTATAACGTGCCGGCAATAGAGCAAAATGAGGCTGTGCGACACTTAGGGGAGGGATGCCGTTTCAAGCAGAGGAGAGTTTCTCGAATACAACGAATACTTATTAAATTAATTTATATTTATGTACATTAATTTACACACAATATAAATTATTTACGATTTATATACACACACACACACATATATATATATATATATATATATTTATTTATTAGATCTTTTTAAACAAGTATTGATATTGTAATTATTTATGTATCATATTGAACTTAATTCAACTATTACTATTTGTATCGAATATATACAATGCAGTTTCAGCAGATGGCAAATATTGCATAATATTACGTATTTCAATAATAACTAAATATCGACGATAATTTACGAAAATTATGTAGATTGTTTCAATATAGCGAATTTAATAAGCAAAGCAGTGAGTTTACTATTTGCTATATATTACGTCACGTATTCGGTTTCTATTTTCATGTGCCATTTATGGCTGGGAATTTCAAGCGATATCCTCATGTGTACGCGAGATCGACGAGACAGCAGAAATGGGAGATTGTTTGACTAACGACATTCGGTCTTGGCCATTTCTATCGCGCCAAATTTCATGTCTAGGACCCGTGAGCGCGCGTGACATGCAAATTGCTTTAATTTATACGGGATCTGGAGACTGTTGTTTGGTCAGGTTGGCGACTACCAGCCAGATTGGGATGGTTTGGGTTCGGCGGACGTGCTTGAGCATCGATTGCCACGCTTGGCACCATGCAAGTCGTATTCGTCATTTAAAAGCTTCATCTGCAATAGGAGCAAAAATAATGGAATGGCGGAATATAAATTAGAAGAATACTATTTGCGGAGTACGATCGTTATAATCAACGAATACAAAATTTTACAATTACCTCGCGAGCAAATAAAGTTGAAAACACACACAAACTTATATTTGGTTTGAATCTATTTTTGCAATTCTAACTTGTTAGAGTAAATATTAGAGATACTAAAGTTGAGAGAATTTATGATTTATTGTAATTAACTCTTGCTTTTTTCCACGAGATTGAGGAACCAAAATTTTTATACGTTTTGTTTACAATTTGTTTTAACATTATTGATATTAATTACAAAAAACAATTTTTATGAAAAAAAAATATTCTTTTCTTTTTATCGTTAGTACTCTTATATGTATGTATGTATTACATGAGAATAATTACAAATGTATCATTCGTGTAAGTTTAAATTCACGCAAACGTGCGTGCGTGCGTGTCAGACAAGTGGACGATTGCATGTAATTTTTTCACCCCTTTCCTGATTGTGATTGACGAAGATCAAAAGAACGAGAAAGTATTATGTACGAGTTTCGAGTGTGGTGAGCGACGTGACCTTATAACTGTGCTGATCCCTGCTTAGGTCGATATCTCATAGAAACGTTAACCTTCGTAATGGGGATGAACAGCCACGATAAAAGGTTTTCGACGTACTGCCATTCATCCAATAAATGCGAATGATGTTAACCTTTAAGCCATGTTTGATTTATTGATGTTGTCGTTTCTACTCTGCGATATCGTTGTTAGCATATTAAATCAGGATAAATAAAATTGTTGCAAAGTTTAATATAGATTGACGTAAATTAATTATCAATAAGTTTACTTTAACGAAGAACTAATCGAGAAATTGATTTGCGTGGCTATGCATAATGTTATTCTAGTTATTATAGTTATTTATAGTTATTATAGTTATTTATATTAAATAATGAATAAATATTTTGCAGACAGCTTTCTACAGATGTATTTAATAGAATACGATTAGATAATAATGTTAAATATTTATCTTTTAACATAATACCCTTCAAGGAATGTTAACTTTTAATCTAATTGTATGTTATGATTTAAGATTATTCGATAGCAAATATTTTTGTAATGAATATATCAACAATTAAAATTTATATGTATACATATATACATACTTCTTAATAATTATTTCCTGATCCAATTATCCTTTAGCAAATATTTCCTGGCTCATTTATAACAGAGTGAATAAAATTATTAATAAAAAGATTTTCAAAAATTTTATACTTAAGTTTAAAGAACATATGTAATATTTATATGTAACTTAAATTAAAAATTTGTAATTTTTGCAAGCTAATAATTTAATATTTAAAATTCAATAAAAATGCAAAATAAATTATTTAAAAATGTCACTTTTTCTGGGATGTGAGATCAAATATTACGTTGATATGCATTTTGGGACTTAGGTGGGCTTTACCTGTTCAATATGATGCAAGATTGCTATGCGAAAGTGCATCTCATCGCAGATCCCGCAATAATGTGGTCGTAGAGCTTTTTATCGTTTCACCGTTGGGTGAACTATAAACCACTTTTAC
Source organism: Pogonomyrmex barbatus (assembly GCF_055798465.1). Classification (NCBI taxonomy): domain Eukaryota; kingdom Metazoa; phylum Arthropoda; class Insecta; order Hymenoptera; family Formicidae; genus Pogonomyrmex; species Pogonomyrmex barbatus. The sequence goes on from NW_028297098.1 coordinate 3,839,375, forward strand.
ATAATTCATGGTATAAACAGCTCAGTGAGCCGCGAACCGGACGGGCGAAGACTCATAATATTGGAGATGCATCGCAAACTTGAAAAGATACAGTAGGCTTTCCTTCCGGTTAAGATCGATTTTAGTGACGTGTATGAAGATTTTAATAGATTGGAAAGCGTTCATGTTACCAATAATATATTATATCGTTTCTATATACTTGTAGTTTTATATGAATTTTAGTTACATGATGCTCGATTCTATTCAAATTATTTGCAATTGACACGCTTTACAAATTCGAGAAAAGAAACAAAATTCTCTCTCTCTCTCTTTCTCTCTCTAATTTCAATTTTTATCAATTCTTCTTTCTGATCTGCTTTTATACTACTTTTTTGTATTGTTTAAATCAAATAACGTCGCTATTTATTTTTTGAAACTAAAAACACATATTTAAATGATTCTCATGCTGTTCTATATTAGTCTCATCGAACTTTAATTATCGTAAATCGGATTTAATTTTGAAAAAATTTCAGATTTCGTTAAATTTAGAATCAAGAATGATGGAATTACAAAATCCAATTACCATAAATCTTGTTTTTTAGTCGGCCACAGAAGAATTTCAGACTCCATTTGGTCTCGAGACAGGCAATCGATCTATGTGGGACCATAAATTTTGTTTTCCGCGATGGTCAGACAGGAATTTACGGTACTATCTAACGTTTGATTAACTCTCTAACTTAACACAGAACGCATCATCGGGATTATACGACTGGCGGTCATGCCATTATTGTATGCTAGGTCGGTTATTTTTTCTCGTTAACCTGAATAGAATGACTCTCTATTGTAACATTGGGTATCAATTTGTGAATTTTTATATCATTCGTACGCACAATGGCCATTAATCAACTTTTATTTAGCGTCCTATTTGGCATCCCATGAATAATGCCATTAATTATCAAATAAATTGTCGCGTTATGTCTTCTGATTGAACTGACCGACGTAAAGATACCTGGATTCACTGACATAATCTTTGTCAATCCGAGGATCCTGAATTGACCTAGACTACCCTAAGCTACGTGAGTTTAACCCAATCTGTAATGCATGCGGCGAATTAGTAAGAGGATTATGGTCGTATACGATCGATGAGATATAGAATTAGTCAAGATCGAAAAGGCACATGGTCAATGTAACATCCGCTTTTCATAATATATTAGATTCTTTGGATATAGCTACTTAGAAGATTAAATTTTTATATGCATTTATATTTGAGGTGAAAATTGATCATTTTATCACTTTTCACATTCTGATATTTTTACATTTACGTATAAAATTTTTAAATTTAATAATGTTAGGTTTATGTCACAATTTTTTGTAATGTTTTCACTTGAAGTTTTTTGTTGTGTAGTTCACAATATCTAGTTAAATTGATGAATGAAGGACATATATAGATTGTAAAAGTTATTTAAATATTAGAATACTGCATTATTTATATGCTATTATATTAATATTGAATTTTCGCTGAATCACAAGCTTAATTTTAAAAGTATTTTACTTTAAAAGTATTTTGTTCTTCTTTGAAACAAACCAAGACAAAAATCAACAGAAATAGCTTTTGCTATTGATTGTGTCACGTACATACGATGGAATCTCGAAATTCGTAGAGCATTCAAGACTAGGAGTAAACTTGTAAGAGTTACATCCTTGTTCTATCTTTTCGATAGTATCGAAGTTATTGACCGAAAATTGTTCAAGACAAAATGAAACTTATGATATTACGACACTCAGAGATGTTCCAGATGTGTTGTATTCGCAAAAATAAAAAAGTTTATTTGTATTTAAATTATAGCAAATATATCGTTGAAATCGAATATCATCTGTGTTATTTTTATGAGGTGAGATGTTGATTTGATCTCTCTTTATCGATTTCATTTGCCAAGTTTCGGTGGCAACGTAATGTTGCCTGTTCAAACATCTTCTATTTCATCGTCCACCTTTTAATGGTGAAATAGAAGGTCATTAACTATGGGGCTACTTCAATGACGAGCGGCGCATGGTACCACGTCTCGATTAGGCGAAATGGCTCTGAGAGAATTCACGGCATGTGGCGCAATATTGCCACGTGTAGATCACATCGTGCCAGGTCGAAGAAGGCGGAGATGACGGTTAGGTTGTCGAGTGGTAGTTTAATATACGCTATGAAAGACGCGTACCGTGTGTATGTGCGTACATGTATATCATATACGGGCACACATGAACGTGTATACACATGTTATACATGTAAAACGATACCATATATTACACCGAAAATCCCATAAATTTTATGCGACTGAACTCGTGCTTACAGTGATAAAGAACACTATATCGTAAAAATTGAGATCATCTTTTACTTGAAGTAAAATTTCTATTATCTTTTGGTTAAAAGTTGTAAACGTATTTTTGTTTATACAGAATATCATCGCAATAATATTATCGATCATGATTTTATTCATAATTTATCATGCTATTTATCCGATTAATGGTTCTTCCAAAATAATCTCCAGACACATATTATTGTTAATCAAAGGTAGACAGGTTGCCTATATATAGATTGCATATTAAAGCGGATTTATCCTTAAGCGAATAAGTACATATGTCAGATAGAACATGTGGACCTTTCATTGTTTAATAATTGTACAATACATACACAATCCATGATCAAATCGCTTCAGAAATTTCGTACATTGATCGCTAAAGCATATATAATTTTATTGATATAGAAACAGATATTAGTTTTCTATATTTCTAGGCTTCTTAGATTTTACATATCTAACTTTATACACATCTTTGTTTTCGTTATATTTAATTTGTAATTTATTTAGTATATACTTAGAATATACTAATATTCTATAGAATATTTAGAGTTAGAAAGAACAATGTATTTCAAGATATATCACAAGGAAATGTTTTATAAATACTAGTCTATCGAATACTAATAAATTAACGATTGACAAACAGCAGAGACTGTTGCAAATTGAATGAACCGGTTACTATCGCGTGTAGATCTCAATTTACTGAAGCGCATCTCGCGCTTGACTACGAAGCTCGCGGGGACGGCGTAGACCAAAAGAGCATCTGCCCAGAAATACCTTGTAACATTGTCTAGAAGCGTATATATGCTAACACTCCCACATGCCCGCGGAAATTTCCTGTCGCGTCAGAGTACAAAGCCCCACGACGCAAAATTTATTTAGGGCTCGTGCTGCACAATTTGCTACGAATTCGCCGCGACGCGCGCGTCTCGAAATTCACCCTCAGCAATAGGGTGAGGCAAGACGGGATTAACCTGGAGCAGAAAATTTTTTAGACACTAAAATACCAAGAAAATAAATACTCGTCATAAATACCATTATTATTATTTATATACAATACATAAGAAATAATTAAGTTATTATTGATATTATATCAATAATTAAATTCAGCTTTCTGAGACATTAAGATATTTACATTATCAGAATAATTTTTTATGACTTAAATAGTAGTACATTACATAAATAAAGAACAATTATAATAAAAATATGAGATTTTGTGAAATGATTATTTTGATTTCTTTATAAAACATATACAAGCATAAAAAGGTAGATGAATTTTTATATGAAATTGGCTTCAGCGTTAAACCATTTTGCTTTTAATCTATCTTGGCTTACTTGACCTCAATTCATACTATCTGATAATTGTCTGGATTACTAGGAATGAATATGCGCTTTACCCGTGTCTTTCCTTATCCCATCTTTATGTCTCTTCTATTTGGCGCGACATGCAGCAAATTAGTTCGTTAGATGCGGGTTGCAATGTCTTGTATAATGGATTTCCGACGTGAGCAAGACCCTTTCATGTCTACAGCCGGATCAGTAATCTACTCGACTAATTAGCTTTCCTTGATTTAGACATGACAGGTGTAAATTATTGCCAATCAACGCAAACACTGCGCTTGAAACTGCGCTAAAACTAATCAAACATGAAAAACTTTCGCTCTCGATCGGCTGTCTTCCCATTTGTTTTCCCATTTAGAAACATTAAGTTAAAAATAAAAGTATATTAAAGCTTTTCTCGTTAAGATTTTGTTTCCACTATTATTTTACTCAACTCATTTATAAATATCGTGCTTCTAATACTAAAAAACGTGATCCAATAATCTTGCGACATCTTTTTACATCGCGTCTCCATTGTATTAAATTTAATTCTCGAAAAATTTCACGTTAGTATAAATGCAACGAGTCTGACAAGAATAACTGGGTTGACTCACCCAGTTATCTGTCGCATTTGCACATCGCGCGTTCATGCCATTCGTACATTATGCATGTTAGCAATACAGTAAGGTAGGGGGGAGTAGAGTTGATCGTATCGCGTTGTAGACGTTTAACCATTGCTCCGTATTCGCATGTGCGGCTTTGCGTCAGATAAGACTCGAGCACGCATTCGATCACAAATGCAGAGATACCCGCGTGCGGTACGTACCGTACCATCGAGGATAATAAACGTAACCGCCTGCGGAATCAATTCACATAAGTCGTACCGGCGCAGCGCCGGCGTCTTGTATTCGGCGAACATCATGAATAATGATACATTGTGGGGCGGCGAATTCGCTTCACGTACGCAATTAGCGGTCGCTATCGCCCCATAAAGCACCATTTGATCTTTCTGGGTGTAATTCGAGTGTTCAATTGTGTGTGCTCTCATCAATTCTGCGCTTCGAAACTGATATCATTTCAATGAATGCCACGCATCTTGCATCAGTTGTACCTACGTAAGAGGTCACCTTTATTTACCTCGGATATCTGTGTTAATGTATAAAGAGAAAGTACAACTGGGAAGAATGGTCAGCCACTTCCTTCTCCACTACTTACTTGATTTTCTGTACTTTAATTAGACTTTTCTTCATTTTGCTTTGATGACGCTTTTCTACAGGAAAGCTCTTTCTAGATGAAAAGATTACATATTCTTACAGCGCTAAATATGCGCGTACATTTTGTTCGTAGTAGTTAAAGAATAGTTTTTCCAGAATTAATTTCAATATGTATCATCTATTATAATTACATTTAATTCATTGTTAATATTTATTTAGAAATTACGACACATGTTGTCCTTCAGCTTAAATACTACTGCGATATAGCGATCTGTCCTTCTTTCCCTTCATGTCGTCATCGTAATAGATATCCAAATCATATTAACGTTAGGTAATGGCACAATTTAATTTCCACGGAAATTTCTGAATATTCTTTCTAGGTCAATATTAAGTATAATTTGTATTATCTTTATTAAATTAAATCATTTCTTAAATTATTAAAATCTGAAACTTATCAAGATTATTTTATTTATTTATTTATTTAGTTAAATATAATTTAATAATTTAAGAGCGCAATTTGATAGATTGAATTTACTCACACACGTATATAATATTTAAATTCAAGTTTATTTATTATGCTATTTTTGCCAAATGCAAATGTTAATTTCCTTTTTCATTTACATTATTTATTTTGTAGCGAAAAAGAAACACTTTTGAAGTACAGAAACATTTCCAACATATTCTATCGAGAAAATCGTAGAACATAAACAGACCTTTAGCTCGCACATTGTTTCGTAACTATCGTCGGGTAAAAGCTCGAGACCTGCTCTAATGATTTTGTATTTAAGCGAGATAGAAACAACTTTGCGATAATGGTTCCTTAAGTAGCGTTTCAATTGTCTAAACGTACTGTTTTGGCAAAGTATACAAGTATGTCCCCGTAATTTCACCAAAAAGTTAAGTATCTACTTTGTGTAACGGTATTTTAACATGCTTCTATGTCGATACACTGTTTCATAATAAAGCGAATAGTACAGCAGGAAGAAAACAGGAAGAAAAAAAGTATATTTAATTTGACGCATTTATGCGGACACTAAAATTATTGGGAAGTACATAAATATAAATATATGTATATATCGTTATTTGCATATAATGTTAATAAATTGACATAGGAATAGGAGATACATTTATATATATATCTACATTACTTATTGATATCTTTGCCAAATGATGTCCTATCAAGATAACCCATTTTGCATAGCTATAGAAATTGCTAGCTATAATTCTGCAGATAACAATGCAGCTGCATATTCATGAAGGCGCCATACAAAATGCAATAGCCATTTATCTGTCGTTTATATAGAATCCAGAATTTCCAATCGCCACGAATCCAAAAATTGCAATTGCTATAACGCCACAATGATAATGCGTAGATTGCGGGTTCTGAAAATTGAATGAAATTTAACAAAGGATTCTAGTTCCCTTTTTTTTTTAAATAATGAATCTATTCAATCGCGTGCAACCTCGCGCTTTCTAAATAAGCTATGACTGCGAAGAATCTAGTTTCAGCAGAATGCTTTTACATGATATCCACGTTCTGCAGACACCAGCACAAGAGAGATTTCGAAACGATGTCTTCCCTTCCGTATTCCCAATAGTAGAAGATTCCACGTACAACCAATCGCTTCTATAGTGTCTAAAACTGCTTATTCTAATCAAATATGTATTCCAATTTTTATTGAATTTAACATGAGATGAGGAGAGGAGAGATCGAAAAGATTGAGAGTGTTTTGTCAATTTTAGGAGAAGATCTTGTGTTCATAGCATATTAATTTTTAACGTATATCGATGAACTCTTTCGATGAATACCGATGAACTCTTTCGATGACGAAGCTTATAAGCATAAATTAAAGTTTGATCATTTTCGCAATATTAATGAGCTTATAGCTGTCGCTATACATATGCGCTATTTCTAGAAACTTTGTTGCAAAATCAGAGAGTAGTCTCATGTAAAAAATATAACCTGATTTTGTGTGCTTTACTATGATAATAGCCTGTCATATTCAGAAGTAACTTGAAATTTTAATGCTTTTGCTTTTGATCAAATTCCATTGTTATGAAAGAAATCTTTTGTTTCGAAATAAAATCTGATAATATATGTCCCGTTACTTCGTCCAGCATCGTTTATTCAATGAAATAATTGCATTTGTACTTTTTTATTTTAAATGTAATTCAAACCGAACTTTGTCTCGAACTTGTAACGTTAAAGTTTTTCAAAGCTGTGTTTCTTAATAGATTTATCTGCAGTTGAAAAATTTGCAGTGATTAATAATTACTCTCCGTAAAATTTTTGCTATTTGTTTTTTTTTCTTTTTTTTACGATTTCCGTAATATGTTATTTTCTTTTAACGAGATGCCAAATGCATAATAAGTTTCCACGCTTAAACTGCATTCCTCGTTCTGAAAACCTGTGATTAAAAACAGGTAACGCGATACGTCAACCGTCATTTCACAACAATAAACTCTGGAGATTCGTTTTCAGATATGCCGTATCAAGTGACGCCCGAAACTACCGAACTACTGAACACGTATTTCAACGGACGCTATATCGTATATGGCGTATATATTTTCCCGAGCTAAGTGCTGTTCGCGTTGTGTAAAAGCGGAATTGATGTATTACGCCGACTGGCACATTCCAATTCGCGCCGTGGCCGCGGTAATGCTTGCGGTGTTTCGGACAGCTCGCACTGCACAGCATTATGATCATGACAGAAACTCGAGCGCATAATTCCGCGTACTTGCGCGTCTTGTCTGGCGTCTGGTATTATCCGCTATCGGACAGGCCTGATGATGACTGATGGAAGTCGGCCTATTCGATTTGTCGTGACGCGATGGGATCGAACCGCGGGACCGGGGAGAGGGGGGGGAGGTGAAAAAGTGGAGTGGATCGCAATTACGGGGCTTCCGTCGCGACGTCCCGTGGCATCGAGCGGGGAATTACCTCGTCTCGGCCGACAATTAGTCCGATTTCGAACTCTCTGTCGCCGTAACCGCCCTCCATTGTACGAGGAATCTTTTGCCGAGCCTGCGCGCGGCAGAAATAGGATTACCCGCCCTCTATCTTCCCCTCCCCTTGATCCCCTTAAATCTCATTTCGAACGGACATGTCTTTTCCTCTATTTTTCCGTGGCCCGATCCTCCACCGAAGGAAGTTTCGCAAGAACATTAACCTGTCTCGATGTTGAACCAGGATTCTTATATCCTAATCTTATTGGTTAAAGTTGTATATAAATGAATGTTTAACTTGTCACGGTGCAGCATTGATATCAATTATTTTGAAGCATGAATCATTATCGTTAATTTCTTGTCAACACTAATGAATTTAAGTACGGAATTTTATTATTTGAAAGAGACGCACATTGAGATATATAAGCGACAAAGTTTATTTCGCTGTTGACGACACTGCAGTATAAAAGCTATTCTCCGAACGTGTTTTCAAAGTTCAAGAGCTAGAGCTGTCTTCCAACAATCAGAGAAACGGAAGAGGAAGTCGTGCGACTGGCAAGGTTCTTGGCTGTTTGAGAACAACTAGTTACAAATGATAAAATAACGGAACTCATTTAATCTTTCATTCGTATGTTCCGTTAATTAATGAGAATCGCATTGTTTCTTAGTAAACTTCAGGTTGTCTCTCTTTCTCATCTGCGCTTGTTAATAAAGACAAACCATATATTTTTGTGAATTATTTTGTAAAATCACATTGAATCAAAATTTTATTATTTTCAATCTTCAAGTTGTATTTGAATCGCAATGAGTTGTCGACAATCTTTTAATTTATTAAATTCTTACGTGATAAAAATTTTCATTAAAAATATATCTTTTTGGATTCTCAGATAACAGTTTAAGATCTTTGATTTTTGAAAAACATTATTGTATTTTAATTTAAATACATTCTGAAATAAAAATTCTAATCAATTTTTATATAACAAAAATTGGCATTATATTTTGTCCGTTTTTTATGTATAATTGTGTAAAATTTTTTTGAAAGTTTGTCTGGAATTCTAGAATTTTTTGAGAAAGTAAAAAAAAGTACTAAAATTTTATCAATGGTATAGAAATTCTAAAAATATCGATTAACATAAGCTATATATATATATATATATATATATATATATATATATATATAAAACTCTCGTTAAACTTGCTATATAGCTCTTCTGTAATTGTATCCTGTAACTGTATATATGTCGAAATTGCGCAATTATATTGCTGAAACGGCAAAGAATTTAATTAGACACGGTCCCCATATAACAATACGATCAATTGCTTGAAGTCTACATCCGGTTAATTAAAGCTATTAAAACGTAGGACTCGGAATAAAGGATTCCGGGAATTTCGAGAATTTGCTCGCGCTCTTCGGTTCATTCTTCCGCATGGAATTTGTTTTATCGCGCACAGCTAAACTACTCCCATAAATTACTTTCTCCATGCGATCAGATAATGTCCTCAAATTCACGCGCGCAACTTCCGCCGTAGATCAATCTCTTCGTTTTCCCAACCTCTCTGGTTGAATGGACGCCGAGCGACTCGCACTACTTCGAAAAACAGCGTAACATTCCGCTGGATTTCGAAAATAGATTGTTTCGAAAAACTCGCCGAACAAATTCACGATCCATGACTGACCTGCCATCAGAATCTTCACAAAAATATATTTAAAGTTGTTAATAATATTGAAAATTGGACTATTTGTTTAATAGTTAGTAAATGTTAGTTAATTTAATAGTTAGTAAATGATTGTGATTTTACGTTAGTACAATGTAAGATTTATATACATTGCGAATTTGTAGTTTATATTTGATGTTTTATGTATTTTTTGGTTCCTTTGTTAGTCATATCAAACGTATCACGTTGCATGCGCGCTTGGATCCTTGTATGTGAAAAATTAAATTTTACATCGACCGATGCTTTAAAAATTAAATGGAAATGGATACGGAGCTAAATTATGCATCATGCAGATGCGTCTAAATGGAACATCGACGGCATTCGAAAATAGACGATGTAATCACGATCGGTATATTCGTGGATGGTAATAATCAACAATTCATTCCTTACCATTTGATGAGGCGTGTCAGAATAAAGCCTCAAGGCGAAGGAGCGATCGATGTTCAGTTATTTATGTTTCCGTTGGGAAAAGGAGGCGCATAAAAATGCAGGGACATGCAGGAAACACAAAATTTCCATCGTGCCGCGTGTAAATGCGGTACGAAAGAGACGGGTATATCACGGTAGACGGCTACCACGGAAATTGCTCACCTGCTCGGTTTCCATGATCTCTTCATCCCCCTCCGATCCCTATTTCGACGCGTAGATGTATGATAAATCGAAGTGCATCGAGGCACTTTCTCACCCGGAAAAGTAGATACATTCGTACAAACGTGTATTGGATATATTTTATCTTGCTCGCCATTTTCGCTAAAAATATGTACGGTCATAATTAACAATCGCTATTAAAATGACGTATTATGGTAACATTATATTTATACATTGTCCAATGTGAAAACAACGAAAGGTATTCTGTTATTATAAATTCTTATTATGCATTTTGTGCTTTCTTCTGCTGCAGATAATTTAATTCTGAAAATGTGAATAGTGAAATGTGACTGGCTCGTGTCGGTTACAGAAATGCACGAGTGAGTAAACATGGTAGCTGCTTTTCTATTCCTTAGAGAGTAACAGGCAAGTCTTTCCCTTTGAAGTGAATTGTAGGAACGAACCTCAATCCTTTTAGCTCCTATCCTTAATCAATATGTTATCGCACAGGATTCTGAAGAAAGATGCAAAGAGATAAGAAATATTGGTTTTATCAAATAATGAATAACAATAAATAAAGCAAAAACATGTTAAATTTTTAGATTATTTAGTATTTTTAGATTGGACATAAAATAGATAAATATATGTATATTATAAATATTTTTCAATTTTTTTCATGATTCTAAAAGCATTTCCTTGTAAAAAAGAAATGTAATTTTAATCTACGATTATGCCTATGGATATATACTTGTGCAAACATTTTTTTGTTTTTTAATTTTATATATTTGAATAATATTTATCTTTTATTATTTTAGAAACTATTATAATGTTTCTGAAACTATTGATTATAATTGTATCGATTTTAATAATGTTAAACTTTATATAGCTTGTTAATATCGCTTACATCAGAGGTGGTCAACCTGCCGCACGTGTACACATGCCATTAGTACACACGCCTAAAGCGCTGTTAAATGAAAAGAAAAAAAAATGATAATAAACTTTATCGAAACGAAAGAAGCCTTTTCAAAGGAAGCTTTTAATACAAGAGAAAAAAGTACGATTACCTTTTTTTTTTTTAATTTTATGGTAAACTACACACACCAAAAATTTCAAACATTCATAATGGTACGCAAAAGACAAAAAAGTTGACCACCTTTTGTTTACATCATTACTGTTGCTATACGACCAGTGGACATAGCACTGGAAAATATTGATTCTCTAAAAAAAGGAAATCATCTTAGTGCTGACTATTCTGGCTGGTCTTCAATTAAGGTCAATAACAAAAGATAGATGAGGCTTATAGAATTTCTCTGCGGGATATTTGTAGACTTCCATTTTCTTGTTTCCCACTTTTATCTTTATTGTTCACTTGCTTAATCTTATTATTTTCTTTCCAAGATTAGTCTCTTGGATTGATAGTAATGTCATTATATTAAATATATTTATTGAATTCTTCTTTAACATAGATGCAACATATGCATATATAACAGAATTGGACAATTAATATTTCATCGATTCTCATTATCAATAATTATCTCTGCGTTATTATCTTATGTGTGGGTACAATAAAACAATGTATTTTAAAAGCTGCGTCGATGTTATGAACTCGAAATTTAATTTAATTTAATTGACGTCAATCTAGTTAAAATTTACGTAATTAATATTTAATTAAATGAATTTACGAAAATGAATATGAACATTATTAAGAACTCTGAAATTAATTGCCATGTAAAAGTTCAATTTTAACGAGTCCATACGTACGCGTATAATAAATATACACAATTTAAATATTTGAATACTTTAACGTTAGAACGTTCACGTGGAAGATATTTCCTGATTGAGAGCAGTACATTGGCACGCGCATCCCGTCGTATTACTGAATAGACCATGGGTATAAGGATAGAAATTAGGAGCGGTCTAAAGTTTGATAATTAAGAGAGCACTATTCGCTAGAGTGGTTTGTAAGTTACGATGGAGTGCGCGTGGTTTAGCTACCGTTATCTTCTATATACGTGATACCTGAGCGCGGCTGCATCTTAACTTCGACCTTCGATCCGGTCTTCGTGGTCCTCTCTGCGTTCCTTGGCTGGCGCAGTTAATGCCACTCCTATCCTCTTAAGATATCGCATTATCACTAAGAAGCTTTCCGCGCAGGACGCAAACTCTCCGCAAGTATAAAAGTGGATCGGATTAAAACTTAACGTGGATCTTCGCATAATTGCATTTCTAACAAGCACGCCCATTGCGACGAGGCAACGAACGGTGACCTTCCTCGATTACATGGAGCTCTATTAAACGAAGTGTCGGGCCCACCAGGCCAAATCTTTCTTGCGGCGAAAGCTCCTTACGAAGTGCCGAATTAATCGATATATATTAAACCTGATAAATTAAATCTGTTCTCGCCGTAATTGGACTGCACAATTAAATACGGCAATTCGATTTATGTAACACGTCAATTTATCATTGTTTCACATTCATCTTGTTCTTGTAAATTAGAATGTTAACTAATCGATGAAGTCTCGTACCCTGTCGCGAACAATGCAATTCGTTGTAGCACCTCACTTTGTTTAAGTTCTCTTCACGCCCGTTTATCCATTACCTCCTTTCGGTTCTGTGGCTCTATCGCTCGCAACTTCTGACTGGAGCTCGACAGTGTTGAAGTTAACCAGAACTTATACCTAGTTTATGCACCTGTCTCTTCCCTCTTATAACCTCTATAAACGCGGCTGCGGCCTTTGCCGCAAGCTGCTATTCCTGCGAGCGCGAGATTGCAGTCGCCGCACCGTAGAATTCGCAACCTGAAGCATCATCGAAGAGCATATCAGGTTCACGCACCGCTGATATCATAATACCAGGCACGATTCAATATAGTTAGCGCATCTTCAATTAAGATCTGTCGGTAACGAGCTTAACTTTTGACGACCAATTATCGCGCGGAATAGACTTTAACGTGAGCATTCACGACTCTCGATCATGCTGAACTTTGAATTTCAAATGCAAGATATCTCGTCTTTTTGACCTTTTACACAAGCGTATCTATGCTTAACTTCATGCTCCACAAATCAAAAAAGAATTTATATCCTGTAGTAGAGAGAAAGTCCTCAAAGGAGGATCGTTTGATAAATTCAGATATATCGGGAATAGATAGAAATTTATCCGTATGTTTTTATTGGATTTACTGAATCGATTTTAATGTGGCATTTGTAAAAGCAAACTAAACAATGTCAAAATTAGTTATATATAGTTATATATAGAATTGTTTGATCGCAAACAAAAATAATTATTGGTCAAACATGTTAAAATATTTCTTACAATAAAAAAATATTCATGAGAATGAAACTCCGTACGGCGTACATATAGATACCTATATGATTACAGAGCATAATGAATTTAATATTGTTTGTTTTACTTTGCTATTTATGCAAACGAAACAAATATAATTATGTCTCAAGCACTGTCACGATTTCAACTGTTGCGCGTTATTTTATCTGCATATTTATTAATAAACCATGAGCTGTTTTGTGTGTGTGTGTATATATGTGTGTGTGTGTGTGTGTGTGTGTGTGTGTGTGTGTGTGTGTGTGTGTGTGTGTTGAATTGCGCGAGTTCCACGTGAACACTAATCCAATTTTGCTTTTATTTTTCAGATAATTCACGGCGTGCACATCGAGCCAGCGCACGAAGTAAAAAAACGTAGCATCAGTCAACCAGTACGAATTCTGCTATCCTATGATGAGAGCGTCTTTAGGTGAGTTGGTACATACGTGTTTTCACGAGATCCAACAGTATTTGTCGACAGCATGAAATTACGGAGAGTTACTCGGATCGACTATATCCGTAGAGGTACAAATCGAGTTCACCTCGCAGCACAGCGAATTGCGCTAACTATCTTAAGCGGCAATCTCCTGCGAGCAATCGAAAATAGAGGAATGTTCAGTTCTAATTTGATTTATCTGTGAATTTGGGCGCTTCCGACTTCGTATGATGTGGAAAATTCATCAAGATACTAGAATGAGAAAGGATTTATAGTCATTATTCTTTTCATTTTAAATATTATGCGAGAAGTGATCGATACTATTTACAAAATATAATCGCAAAAGTAATGCAAACTTTCCAAAGCATTTTAATTTAATGTGCTTTTTTAATTTCTTAAGAGTGCAACATGTTATAAAATTATATTAAAATAATAGAAGAATAATTCTTCCATTTCATAAAAAAAAAAAATATAATACTTAATTAGGTTAATATACTTCGTAATTTATTCTCTTCGCAGTAATTAATCTTCTGCCTAGGGACGCCTACACTCGCAATTCACTTGAATAAATATAATTTTTCGGACGTCGTCTTGTCGTCACGCTCGCAATGGATTGTGTATTCAATCCGCCACGCATTTTAATTTTATATAACGCACATTTTGCACGGAGCTAATTTAGTAAAGTGCTCATAAATATTTTCTCTATCGTTTAATTTTCAAATGGTGGCAGAAATTAGCTCGACCATCGCGTAACACTTTTGTCATCATACGACACTCTCGAGTTACCTGTCGTTTATTCTTGTGAAAAGAACAATACGATTCTCTTCTCTCGCAAGGATAGGATCTGTTCGTAATTGCCGTCGCTCTTGCGAACATTATTTCTAATCCGCGCGAAAATTACCGTAACGTCGCAAGGCGCTCTTTAAACATTTACATCGTGAATATACGATCGCGTTTTGCCGTTTCCGAGGGATCTACCCGAATCGAGAGAGGCATATGGTCTGGAAACTCCACCGTGAGTTTCGATATTGCCAGGTAACGTCTTGAAGAGGTACGATAATGGAGCTCGTGACGGCGAATTTTGTACGGTTATTATTATTTGTATTATTCTCTGTAAAGTCATGGCACTCTTACCTCCGGTTATTTCTCGAGATATTACTTCAGAAATTTAGGAACATTGCAGATAATCTCTACCGCACCTCTTAGTGTCTCCTCCCGCAATTCCCGCGGAAGGTAATGCGTTAAGGCTATAATAGCTGGAAACATGATAAGCAAAGGTATCGTTACTCCAAACGACAATTCCGTTGGAGCTAATGTGAGATATATCAGAATGGAAGAGATATATCAGAAATATACGGCATTGCCACTGGCATTGTATAACGTGATATTTATATATAATAGTGGTTTTATTGAATATCGCGAACAGTATCGCAAACATATTTTATTCGGGATATAAGAAATTGAATTGAATTGAATTGAAGGCTCTGTCTTCACACAATATTAAAAAGAAAAATATATTGGTTTTTTTCAGTAGAAATTACAACAAAGTTTATAAGTAGTGAATAAAGATTGGCTCCATTTTAAAATTTTGTTTCTCCTCGGTCCATATTATGAGTTATCTATTTTGTTATAGGATTATTGCCCCGCACAACGACAATCTAGAGACTTATAAAGTAATTATTTTTACAATTCCCCGTCTAATGCAAAGGAAATAAATAATCTCGCGCCAGCGTCACGCGTACATAGCCATCTCGACATTTCTGAAAGTGGCAATTTCTGGAACAATCATTTTGCTCGCGCATACCGAATTCGCATAGTGTCGCTACAGTTTCGATATTCACATAGTCTCAAAAACGTTTCCGTTCTCGCGATCGTCAGATAGGTCGGTTGTACCGGCGTGTCGTGAAGTGCAACGCGACGTAACCGTTACGAAACGACTATTGCGAACTCCTATCTTGCCGGCAATTCACAGACCATTGACCCGTTCTCCAAGTTTGATGCGACGCATATATAAGCGACTCTCTCTCTCTCTCTCTCTCTCTCTCTCTCTCTCTCTCTCTCCTCCCCCTCTCCCCGTCTTTCTCCCCGTGTTTTGCCGTCGCGATGGTATAATTATGTCCCGAGGATGACGCATATATTAACGATTTGCAATATTCCATGGTAGCCCGGCTGGAACGCCGTCGCATTATGCCAGTTACGGTAGGATAGGATTTCTATCGCTTCGCTGAATTCGCCAAGATTTCTTAGCGCTATTCTTTGCGCCCCGTACGTGTACACGGGGCGATACATGTATTGCGTGGAGCGGAAGTGCAATCCGAACAAGTGTATGCGATGCACTCGGGTTCATTATCCCGAAATTTCGCTACGGCTCTGCGGAGGTGGAGGGAATAATGAAGCACTTCGCTTCAGGATATTGCGAGAATACAGTGCGGCGTATTACATTTTTATTTGACGAAAGATAATCGACCAACGAACGGGTAAACGAAGAAGACATTGAAACAGCTCGAGTAGAGATAACCGGATGTCAAGAGTCGAGGACGGACATCCGAAGTATGTCATTTTCACACGGCGATGACATGAATCGCATAAGATTCAGTTTAAAGTGCCGACCGCCGGGACGGAGCAACTTTTAACTTTCGAGACTGGAAGTTCAGCAGTTGTTAAATAGCCTTCGTAGCACTCGGCGAAACTTTCGGAGTGTCAGCCCACCCCTCTCCCCCTCTTCGTAAGTTTCTACGTTGCATTAACCGCGTATCTTGTTCCTTGGACGTGTATTCATCTGTAAACAAGATCTCAGCTATGTACAAAAGGTTTTTCAGCATAGTCAGTTTCCGCATAAATATCGCAGATACAGCTTTAACGATGTCATTGAATATGACAGCTGCGATGGACATTTAAGAGATTTTCAGATCAGCAGAAAATAAACCGCATATTCATTTTTGTAATAATCCACGTGATATACATTCTTGTGACTTTTCTTGTGATTATTCATTCGGTCCCATTGCGTTTTTTCGATTTCTATCCAAATGAACGTAGGTTCTTTTGTCAAGCGCAGAAATGACATCATCCATTCTAATTTTAAGATACTTAGTAACGAGCGTGTAGAGAAGTTATTCGTGCTTATTCGTGCGCTTGAATAAGGGTCAAACAACTGACATTATCGTGCAACGACGCGTACGTAAAAGTGCAGACCACTACTTTCCGCGAGATAAAGTCACGTCGCGTCATACAGGTGCGCGACACTATGTCATTATGCACCTTTTCCTGCATGTGATTATACATACGATCTGCGACGTGCACATCGCGGCCGGAATCTTCCTATCCGTGCACACATGGAGGAGAGCATTGACCCGTAACGGCGCGTCGTCTCGTTGATTTCACTTTCCACGCGTGATGCCCGTCGAACCCTTACAGCGTTAATTGCGCGTTATCGCGGCGCTACACCGATATCCGCGATATCATAGAGCGAAACACAATTTTCCCGGAATGCATTTATTCTTTAGCGAAATAATAAGCGAAATCTTCCACGAAATCTTTTGTTCCGGTCTAACAGGCAAAAAATAATTGCATCAGATAAGAAGCTAAATGTTACAGCTAACACTGATTAACATGGATTGATCCTTATTGCGGATATAGATTTATCAATTTTATTAATTTTTTTATAGGCAGATTTACATTTAATTCCAATTACATGAATTCCAAAAGTGTAATGAGAAATATCAATACGCTGAAATGATGAAGTAGATTTGTGAGTGAAACGTTATTAGTTTATATTAGACACTTTGAAAAAACTTTAGTGTTGTACATTTCTAAATAGAATGACAGTTAATTTTTTTTAATATCTCTCTTTCTCTTTTTTAAATTCTTTTGTTGACATATTCTGTTGACACATCCATGCAATTGTTGACATGATATTACATGTAATAGTTCTTCAAAAAAAGTCAAGCAAATAAAAATACAGTATTTCACTCATTGGCATTTTTCATTTTTACGCATCGTACAAATGTATAATTATGTAATAAAATATACGATGCAAAAGGGTACATTGGATATATCATCAGAATAAAATTTATTTTAAAAATTGTTTGTACCCATACACAACGCGCGTGCGAGAAACAATGCGCACTATCAAATTTATAGAGCGCAGATTAAAAACTCTCTTTTATAAAATAACATTTTTCTTACTCTTTTCCTCGATACGATGTTATTAGCAGATTCGGTCGGGAACAGAGGAAAAAAAATTGCGAGCGGCATAGAATAATAATGTGCAGTGCAAACAGCAAATTAATTAACGACTGAGTCGAAAGTTAAAATGTGACGAGATGGATGTTTCAAAAAAAAAAAAAAAATTACCTTCTCGCGAATGAAATATGAAGCAAATTTAGCAATCACTACTGCATTTGGCTGGATAATAGATACATTAGTTCGCGTGTGTGGTATTTTATATACCAATTTTATCCATCGAAACCGTACCGCCTAGTTGAATATATCTCTTTTTTGCCAATGAATCGCTATTTTATCACGTGACGCTGCGTGATCTGTGCCTTTTCCTCGGTTTTACTCGATAATCTCGGTTATTAACTCTTCCCGAATGTTTTTCATATCCGGTCGTGCTTGTTATTTGCGAGTCGATTCAGTGAGCGATATCTGCTTCGATGATTACAATCGGCAATATTTTTTTATAGAACGGCGATATTATATTGATAAAGCACTTGCGAGTATTGCACATCTCTCGCTGCGGGCGTAGACTATCCGCAAATAGTTGAAATTCGATCCTATACGCGTATGCATTTTACGTTTCCGGATATGTTACGAATTGATCCGATCAATTTCTGTGTTACATCTGCTTTACATAAATAGATGCGTGGACAGGCAGAAATATATGCTTGAGGAGTTAATTCTCTCATGCATATCAGTTTCGTATGATGTATATTTCCCATCTATTTCCTGTTGCAGATATATAATACGTAATGATTCTTGTTTACGAGAGAGGCTTTATTTAAGCTTCTAAGAGGGTTATTAGACATTTAACGAGCTGGAAAAGCTGGAAATATAATTTTCATTTCAAGTTTTCCTTTTATCGGTCCAATTTGAAAACATATAATTATGTAAGCTTTAAATCGAGTTTTTATTGAGAGAAATTCGTTCAATTTTCAGCAAACTGCAACGCATTCGAATTTTGACGGTCTTGTATGTCCCTTGTAATTAATAGCGCTTCCTCGTTACCGATAATTAATCCCGTGTCGCCCGTATACGACTAAATGAAAAAAAAAAGCTAGAATTAACCGGCGAGGAGAGATCCATCGATATTGTCGCTATTCGACCGTGGGGCGATTCCTCTCGGGAGATCGTAGCTGGTGGTGAGCCATCCCACAGAAAGCGGTGAAATTTTCGCTGTGTAGCGTTCAAAATTTGGCTGCGTGCCAGAGGAACCGCAGTGATGTTGTATAAAAGCCCGTTTGCAGTTACGCGGCCTTATTGAATTTCGGCATCGGTATCGACGCTGGAAATGGAGCTCTCAATCTAGAGGTTTATCCATAGCCCACACATATGCTCTTATTTTCCGGATACAATCATTGAATACCGCAGCACAAATACTTGATGGATCTAAATAAATCATGAAAAAGCGAAAAGGTATTAAAACGTATAAAAACGTGTCGAGAGATGAAAAGTGCTTGCTTCTGAAAGCAGTATAATTTAGAAAAGTGTAAACTCGCGAAACAAACCCCACGTGCACTTCTTAAGTATGCGCAAATCGTGAGCTTGCAATTTACTATTTTCATCCTTGGAAGTAATGCGAGTGGAGTGCTTAACTTAAGTAAGAGATTGTTATACGCGAGCTTTTGCGTCAATACTGAAGCGTGGGATGCCAGTCCTCGACGTAATTGCGCATATTGGAATTCTCTTTGTAATATTACAGAGCCATTGACGTGTTATCTTTGGTAATTCGTTAACGGACGTGAACGAATGTATTAAGCTCGTAAGTTAAAGCATTTCACGTCTACGTACGTTATTTCCATCAAAAGACCGTCTGCCTTTTATCATTGTCAATACTTGATGAACATATCCTTTCATTCAACTTCCTACGATTATTTCATTAGTCACTCTTTCAGCATTGGCCTTTTAACCCAACTGAACCACACCTGTAATTTGTCTTTCTAGTCTCGCATGCAATAGCAGTCTTGTAACTAGATTGAAACAAGTCTACAGTTCGCGGAAACTTGAATTCGTTAATAAAGAGAGAAGTTCTCAAAATATAAACGGAAGCGAGGATCACAGATTTACTTGCTTTCGAAAATTGTAATAAACTAATTCGAATGTATCTTTTAATGATTCCTTGTTTCGATTTGCGCGCAGTGTCTCGACATTGATTGATAACAATATTGATTTCGGATGTAGAGATCTCGGAGAATCATAGTTGAAATGCTATTTCTATCTTTGCGCTCTTAATAAGACGTTACGCTTCGATAAGTAGAAAGTTTTAGATATTGATGTTACTTTCAAAAATTAAACTCGGTTTGCGACTTACATCAACGTTTGCGCACTGGTTTGGCATGACTGCGATATGGAATGTAGCTGTATAGGACTTTATGACCTAACATATCACTTCCATTTTCGACAAAAAATCGTAAATGTTACAAACATGAAAAAGGAATAGATATTTCTTCCTTTCGTATATTTCGTATGTATATATTTTCAAGCAACACGAGCGCACAAGAGTGATTTTTCTGAAAGATTATAATTTTTCTTGCATTATAAAATATTAATTTGTTTTTATTTTAAACAGAGCAGTTTGATGCATTTTTATTAACAGCGATAAATAGATGTAGGTTATTAAAACAAAATAAAGATTTTTAATAAAAAAAAAAATATTTGTTCACAAATGATAAATAATAAAATGTTAATGTCTCTGTGATAATGTCTATATTAATATCTCTATATTAATATCTATGATAAAAATTTTTCATAATTTTTGGTAAAAAGTTGAAAATCGTTTCTGAATATAATAAAATGTCGTTAATATAAGAACTTTATCCAATGCATAGTATACAGAAACGTTTGTTCATTTGTTATAATGAATTTGCAACGCGTGTGGTACACAGTCAGCTAGTTTCTCACGAGCGCGGTCATTCGCAATGAAAGTGTAGAAAACACGGTAAAGGGAGAGAGTCTGGTAATTTTGTGCCCTTTGTGCTCGTTCCCATGTGCATATTTATGTGCTTCTAACCCAAGTGGCGCTTCATCAACGGGTTCCAGTTAGCAACAATTTCAGAAACGTTAACATTCTTGCCTCTGCATACGAAAACAAGTACTATGATACTGATAGTTTGCTTGCTGCACGGCTAGCTTCCTTTATCCACGTGCTCATCTCGAATTCATGTATAAAAACGGAGTAACGAACAAAGAATAGCATATAAATATGTGCTGATATATGTATGTAAATTAAACAAAGTTTTTATTTTCATACATTTAAAATTTTTTAAAGCCTTTTTAGAATATTTCAAGCATCATCACATCTAAAGGAATCGCTTAATTTGAAGTATCAAAATAAAATTAAGGTACTATTTTTAATATGATTTTTATTATTAACAAAGATATTTGAAATATAATCTTAGATTTACACATGTCATTTAATTTATAGCGCATATTTATACTAATTACCTTGTGTAAGATATATACATATTTTTAATAAAACGGAAATTAATTAGTCCATTATCGACTAGCAAAACGTAAACTTACATACACTTATATAAACGCTTTCTATGAAAAAGTTTTTCGTAATATTTCTCAGAAACCTAAAGTCATGAAACTTCCTTTAAAAGTAAAATTTTTTCATACAACTTTCTATTATAAAGTTGTTCGTTGGAAGAAAACTTTCTTGTATAGGTGCTAATGGGTTATTTTTTTAATTTATTTTATGATATATAAGACATTTCCCTTTTAACTTTAATCGTAAAATAAATATGAAGCTTGTAAAAACATGTTTCTTATTTAACCTAAATATTAATATTAATATTTATTTTAAATAAATAGACTTAAAAAATTAAATAAGCGACAAATAAAATATGCAATTAAAAAAAAAATATTAGACATTTTATTATTTTTTTATATTTTCTTTCTGTATCCTTTTATATTTTCTTCCTGTACTAACAAATAAAAATAACAAAATTTCTTTTATTTACAAAATGTTATTTTTTATATATATAGATACACATTTTAATGCTTTATATTTGTATCTTTTCTTCAATTAATATATGTTTATAAAATTTATATAAGGTTAAATATATATATATATATATATATATATATATAGAGAGAGAGATATTAAATTGTTGTTAATAAATTAATATTCAGTTGAACTCTGAGCGCAGTTTCACGTGACGCCTTTTCATGACAGTGTCGAAAACAGTGTCGTAAACCGTGAAAGCTCGGAAATTTTTTTTGCTTTCGCTGTTCACCACCCATATGTCTATATATACATGTGACAGAGACCGATGCCAGCAGCCATTTATAAAATATTAGCGAGGTGGCATTTTTCAAAGGCAACTGAGTCTATATGTGGCGCGCATGCCCAAGCTTTGCTCGTTTCTACATCAAAGGTCTCACCCTAATTGGTTGTTTGCATTTACACGTGTAAATTGTGCATTGCTCCCCCTTTTTCGCCCCTCCCCCGTCTCTCTCTCTCTCTCTCTCTCTCTCTCTCTCTCTATTCATCGACACACTATCTACACTATCTACACTATCTTTCTTCCAGTAAATGTTTGCCTTGTCATGGCTTTGTGCAGCACTGCAACAGGCTGGAATATATCTTCGAGCGACATTTGCACTTGCCGATTCTACTTGCTGATTATAAATTAAACATAATATCTAACTTTAAATTATATACATATATTCAGTTTAAATATATACATATACTCAGTACAATAGACAATGAGACTCTACGTTTCAGAAGCACACATAGAAATTTGTATAATGGACAGCAGAAGTCATTTTATTAATAGAAATGTCAGATTAATCGGAAAATTATATTTGAATGAGCAGTGCTATGTTTGAGCAAAATTTTGAACAGTAATATTATAATAACAAAGTATCTTTTTTTTACACGTACTTATATTTATTTTGGAAATGTCATGAGAATAAGCTTAATTTAAAAAAAAAATTAAAATTGTTGACCGCTTGAGTCGTATGAGATATTGTGTTAAGTTACAATTAAATAATATAATACGAGTGCTTTTGTTTTTTTTTTTTGCAATTTTGAAAGAGCCTATCAATTGCTGAATGATGACAGTTACAATTGAATAAATCTGATCTGAATAAATTATCCGGTTGTGCCATCGGTTTATCATATTAATCAAAAGAAATTGATCATCCGATGCCCATGTCAAAGGAAATTCGACGTAATAAATTGTTTGTCAAGATAGATTTAAATCGTAGTATATATGTACATAATTTGAATTTATAGAAATTGCATTATTTCTTCAATTCTTTATCCAATTGCCGTTTAAATCCTTATCGCAGAGTTAGCCTCGCCTTTTAATTTTTACGCTACTAATGAACGAAACTTTTCTTTTGCTTTTTAAACAATACCCTCTCGTTGTTAAACTCTATCGTTACTTTGTAACGAACTTTAGCGATCATTTTATCCCGTAGACGACGTGTATTAAGAGACTTTTGTCGAAGTGGGGGAATAGATTCGCGTGTACAAACAGAAATATACCTTTTGAAGCTTTAAATGTCGAAGAAATGGAGATGGAAAAGTGACTGAATATGGCGAGCTTCGATGGCTCAAATGAAATTGATTATGACAAAGATAAACCGCTCGATATTAATAATTAATAATAAAAGGAATCGTAAGAAATTAATAGATATTAGTCGCAGTTTAATAGAAAGGATCCTGAGTTCGAGCACAGTCGATTCCATTAATTTGTCCATCTCTTATATTAACTAAATCTATTGTTGATGTAAAATACGCTTGATAAGTTTCAGTATATCTGATCTTTAAATATATATTGTGAAATATTCTTTTCTATATTATCATTTCTTCTTCTAAATATATTTTAAAATGTGCGATTCCTCTCTTATGCCATATCTTCAAGTCTGTGAGACATGAGAAAACCGTAAGAGTTTTCTCTTATCAAAGTTATTTCGATCCGCTGTGAAACAGAATAATCCGCGAATCTTCGTAATTAAAATGACTTGCAGCTTGGAAAACGATGATCCACTTTCTAAATTGGCGTTACAGCCGATAAAGTTGTCGACCTCTTTTGTATATATAATGAACCAATTTCATAAGTCAATATTGTCCCTTCTGTCTTGATGAATACAAACGACGAATGAATCTTTATTTCGTTTCTCTAAACTGAAGATGTTCACATTTTCTGCTAGCTCGAATATTTGTATGGCACATTTTATGCTAATCTAGTCTACGAGATACGCTTTGTATTTTGCTTCTTAACACGTTTTATATTTAGAGATATCTTCTATGCATTTCTTTATATTTCCAAAAGCATATGGCGTGCTGACTCCTTTAAATAGAATTTTCAAATATGCATCGAATAATAAAGTCTCATGAAATCATTTTTATATTTAATATATTAAAAATTAAACAGAATAAAATAAGGAAATATTGAAATAACGAAGCATTGAAATTGACGGAAAAATTAATGCATAATTAAATTTGTGTGTAATTTTAATGAAAATAAATTTTATCTCTATAATATTACAGAAATATATAAATCTTTTATATGTATATATAAAAGATAAAATAATTTTTAATCTTCTACAATAATTTATAAAAGTAATTTAGTTTAATATTTATAATTTTCTAAAAATCATTTTCACAAATAGAGATAATTAAAATGTTTTGACAGCTAAATGATAGCAACTATTTTAAAAGTCGCATTAAAGTTGGAGTAAGTATTACCTATTTTCTAAATATCCTTCCGAAATCTCCTAGAATTCATCTTGAATCTCTCCACGGTCTTTGCATTATAAAGCTCTTCGTATTCGCGCATATCTTGTTAGCGAGAGAATCACGTACGGCCGCCGTCGGCGTTCGTTAATTGCCGTAATTGCAATAATTAATTCGATTCATTCCCAGCTGCGTCTGATTAATTCGGTCCCTTCGCCCTCTGCACGCAGCCATTCGCTCCAGCCGGTGCGTCATCGTCATAAACGTGCTTCGAAATTTCAGTCGTTCAGAGGTGAGGAAAATGCAACGCATTTCTGCTTCAATTCTTTTATTATTACGTTAGATGTAAGTGTATGCGAGAAAGTATCATTAAAACAAATTAAATTTAAAACGGCAACTATCCACACCTTTTTTTCCAGTGCTTTCAAGTGCGCACTTACGTAACGTTATACTGCAATAGGAATTTCGTCAGTTGCGATAAAAAGATAATTCTTTATCCTCAGTTGCTTAATGCACAGAGGCTGGTGCAATTTACAGTATAATGCGTGCCGCGTTATATAGAAATTATCTCGCACGGCAATGAAAGACATTCCTCGTGGGACACGCTGCATTGATGATTGTGTGTTGTGGGCGTTACCGCGTTTGCCGCTGCGCTTTCATTCTCATGCCATTCAACTTGACTTTTGCCACGCGTGAGCACTTTCACCGCATTGAAACGGAGAATGCTCGCAAAGTGCGGCGGGACGATACCGGTATTACGAAAGTGGAGACCGTCGATAGTGCACTTGGCATCGCACGCATGAATGCAGCGCGCATGAACAAAGTTCATCACGCGACGCGACGATAAACGAGAGCTTTTTTAAAAATAAAATGATTATTTAAATTATTGTGATTCTCGTTTTAATGGCGATGAGCGAATCCATGAAAATTTATGAAAAATAACATCCCCTCCGAGATTTGTATTATATAATCAGAAATGCATATTTAATTGAAACCGATATATTTTTCGTTGATGTATTTCCGTCTTTTTTTTTTTAGTCTCGCATAAAACGAACTAATATATATCTTTTATTTATTTATTTACATGGTTTTTCTGTTGGCGTTGTGCGGATTAAATGCAATGAAATGTAAATAAATAAAAACTTTAAATTCCTGGTTTCATTATTTTAATCTGTCTGAATTTTCTCGTCAACATTTCGATGGAAATTATGCAATTTCTTCTTTCATGGATATGTAATTACGAACGTCGAAATGGAGCACTTGTACGTGCTGCGGATAAATAATTCCAATTCAGTTTGTAACGCGCGCGTTCGCGCTTTATTCACTCCAAACATTAAACGAAGTAGATAACGGAATCATTGAACGCGCAATTAATTTGTGTAGATTGATGAATTTAATACATCATCGCCGCTAAATAATGGCTCATCGTTTAAAATATTAAACACACATAACTTTTCAATACGTGAATGCTAATTTAAGGGCCTTACATAGGATCGTTAATATTGGAATGCACGATTGAATTTTGTATTAATATTTCATAATCAGGCTGGGTATATGGGATTGTATCCGCCGCATTTTCACGAAAATGATATATAATTATAACCGATCTAATGCATTCACGGGTAATACGAATGACACCGCGATACGTATACGTTGTGCACGCGTTATATGTTCCAATCTATGAAACCCTTTATATTTACGAGGAAAATACAAATTGTGCGATGCGTTCGCAAATAATGTATTTATCTTTAATTTACGATAATTACTGTAGTCTGTTAATGCAATATTTTCGCGATATCGTTTACGTTCGAACAATTCCTCCCACAATTCACGTTACTCATGCGATCATTTGTTTGTCTCGCGGCTATTGAGGATCTGCACATGCTATTTTTGTAATATAAATCTACAACGACGGTGTAATATCGCGTGGTTGCGAAATCAGGTCAGCTTTGTAGCGCGACACCCTTTCTCCGAAAATATGAGGGTACTTAAATATCAGGTTGCAATAAAGCTGCAGAAAATAATTGGACGCAAAATTGACGAAAATACACCGCGGTTGACCTCGTGACGAAACTAATCTTGATAAACAAGCGTTTACTGATACACACTTGTCACTTATTGGCGAATGGCACGCGCACAAAATTTTTAACCGCTTCTTAACGCTAATGTCCGTGCATCAGGGTTAAATGGGGTCATGTCATAACGCAAATTTTCCACATAATGCTTATACAGCTCTTTCTTCTACCGTTCTCTATCAGAACTCTTGATTGCTAATTATTAAATTTGCTCGTGCCGATAATAATTACAGTAATGATATCAATATTGTAATTTAGTTCGTGTTTGCAATTAGCATGTAGATATTCTTTTATAAAAATTTTGGTAAAAAGAAAATTTATGTATAAAGTTCTTAGGTTCTGCATAATTAAATTTTATTATAAATTGTAAATTGCAGTTTAAAACATAAAAAATTAGATTTAAAAAAATTCATATTTCATGCGTAAGTCAGGTCTTATTTTTTTATCGGTGAGCCTCGAGGCACATCTCGTCATTGACTTTTCGATTTGCATGAAAATTCTCCTGACACTGATTTTATTCGTTCTTTGCCGTCATCAATTTATTACACGATCTTTGTCGCACATTTACATATTTTTGAATATTTAACTTTCAAGTGCTGTATCTGTAACG
The DNA here is from genome assembly GCF_055798465.1 of Pogonomyrmex barbatus. NCBI lineage: Eukaryota > Metazoa > Arthropoda > Insecta > Hymenoptera > Formicidae > Pogonomyrmex > Pogonomyrmex barbatus. The sequence goes on from NW_028297098.1 coordinate 3,866,837, forward strand.
TAAATGTGAAATACATAGTCTTATCAAATATTCAAAGAAAATTATTCTTGTATATCTATAAAAATATCTATAAAAAATTTATTATATTTTTTATGTTAAAATTGAATAATAAGTAACTTATACTAATGTCAATTTTTTCTTTATCGTTATTTTACTGAAAAGGGATAGGATAAAGAAAAGATCGTATAAGAAAGGAAAGCGCGAGTGGGAAGTTTGGTGGAATGCGTTACTGGAAAATCTACCAAGCAACTTGGTTCCGTCCGTGAAAATACGTAAACTCTATCTCGGCTTCACACGTTCCCAGCGAGCTCTCTTTTTCTTTCGTCTATAACGTCCTCTGTTTTCTCGCGAAGCGTTTCAAGGCGACAAGTTGTTTTCCGTAGAATAGATTAAATTGTTCCGCACCGTTACTGTGCTCTTCGATAATACCGAGAGTAATTTCCTACAACAAATGTTAACATTTTCTCTAATCTTTTGTGTCATTTCTCAGTCTGTGGTATTCAGATTGCATCAAAGATCATTAGTTTTGTTAAGCCGTTTCTTTGAATATAGAATTGTAACTATATATTTGGCTTTTGTATCGAATGAGTATTTTTCACTGAATTATAACTATCAATTTTGATTTATTAAAGAGTATTTCTATATTTTCACTTTTTAAAATATAGATACAATTTATATAATTTTACATTTGTAATGAGAATAATTTATACAAGGTTCAATAATAATAAGTTATATATGTGATTAAAAAATATTATATTTTTGTATTTTTATGATTTAAGCCATTTTGTTAATTTTTTGATAGATAATGTTAAAGCTTCCCTTTTTTTTACACTATATTGGATAGCTAATTGTTTAGGTCTTGATGGACAATTCATTAGCGATATTAATTACATTGAACATTCGATTTTTGGTAGTTCTAATTATACATAGAAAGGATTATGTTTAGCTCTGGAATTGTGGAAGAATAGAGAGAGAGAGAGAGAGAGAGAGGGGGAGAGAGAGGGAGAGAGAGAGAGAGAGAGAGAGATTCGGCCGGCGATAGCCGTATAATGCGAAACCTCGAACCTCGTAACTGCATCCCGTGGTTACGCAATAACTTTAACCCGTAACGATCCGGTTCTCTAATCGTCACGATAATGGCGCGGCGACACGTCCGGAGCTTAACGACCGTGTAAACGGGCGTCCGCGTTGTCAAGTGCCGTGTTTTAAGCAGGCGGATCACGCCCGTGAGCGAGCCGGCGCGCTCGCAGCTGTGCCACGCGTGTAACCGTATGGCAAAACATATAGTGCCGCCGAAACCGATGAAGGATGTATCCCCGCGACATGGTATTTTCACGCAAAACGATATGTCGGCCCGCTCGCGCAGCTGAGGCCTGTTCGCAAAAAATGTCTTCCCATGTTGCGAGTGCCCTTGAAATATTTAGCGACACGGGGTTTTGCGACACGCGGGTGAAGTTCCATTTTTTTTCCCTCCCCCCCCCCCGATACGATCATGATCGATACATTCGCTGTCAAGGCATTTAATCCTTCGATATCAATCGCATTGACGGAAAAGTGAATTTATCTTTGTCAAACGAACATCTAAATGTTCTGATTTATTATATAGAAAATTTGCGAACAGCTTTAATTTATTGATAAAGCATTAAAATTGGCGTTGACATAGATACGGGAACTATTATTATATATGTATTATAAATAATTTTAATATGTAATTAATAGAAACAGAATCTCCATAATATCTATATGTTATTGTTAATTGTATATTTGTTGATATTAATTATTATTATATTTATTATATATTAATTAGTATTGTAATTATCCAATAGTATCATCAATATTATATAAAAAGATGTGATAAGTTACCTAAAACTTTTGTAAAATTTTAACATTCTCCCTTTACAAATTTTGTTTTATTTTTTATAGTGAACATATAAATCAATATTGATAATCTTAAAACGTTATTGTTCGTTTTAGATTAATTCGTAAATTTTATATTCATAAAAGTGCTCCTATAAATAATCGATTAGTATCCTCTTTAATGGTTCATTAAGTGAATGTAATCAAATATTTAAAGAAGAATAAGGTTAACCTGTACAACCAAATTTGTCATTCACGATAAAAAAATTGAAATTCTTACGAATATATACCCTGACAATTTGAATTAGATTAATAAAGACATCAGTTAAGAATATGAAATTATATCACGAAGAACGATATTTTTAGGAAAACTATACTATAAAAACAAATGTTATTTGCGTGTCAAGAAGAAACTCTTATCGATTTCGACGTCGCAACGATGTAGAAGCTACTTGAAACTTCGAACTCCCTTTATAACTCCCGTTGAACCACACGTCTGTGCGGAATATTAGCATAATGGGAAAAACTTGTAAGTCGTCATGCGTCATAAATGCAGAAGGAAATCATCGTCGATCTTTAAGGAAGGATCCTTAAAGATGCACAAAAGTCGCACAATGCACCGTTTTTGCGAAATTATTTACTCGCCGTCGTAAGATAACCGGGTCACGTTTTGTCGTTTCTCGAAAAGTTTCTCATACAGATCTCATCAATCATTAATCATGCCATTTACGCGCTGTCGACCGCAAGACACCGAGCGTATAACGAGAAATCTTTCTGCAAGTTACCCTATATGAGAAATGTGTCCTCGCAATCGATATGTAATTAATCGATATGTAAAATCGATGATAGATGCATTAGGAGAGAGTGCGATTGAGATAATATTGAGACATGTAACGTATCGACGTGCACGCATGATTGCTGGAGAGAGAGTTTAAAATAATCGGGACTCGATTCATTTATCCTTGAACTTACACTTTTAAACTTCTTGAACGTGGCCAATCATAGATGTTCAAAGCCGTTTTTTAAATGAGGATATTACTTTTGTTGTATTCGTTTGTCTCTGGGGAAATTATCCGTGCGTTCTCCAATGTGTTGCACACGTTTGTGGCTTTACGTTTATCTTTTTTTTTTATACATATAATTATTTAGTTTTATGACAAAAGGGAATTATAAACGAGAAATATAAAGACTGTTTTTATGGCTTTTGCATCACGTGACTGCGGTGTTTTATGCATAATGCCAATTACTTTCAACGTTGTAATTATGCATATACATATATATATATATATATATATATATATGTATTACATGCCAGTGTATAAACGCAATGTCTACGTCATTTTAAGAATCGACAATCTTGTAGGTACGATAAGTACAAAAGTAACATGGAAAACTTATACATTACGTTCTTTATCGCACGATATGTTTAATGGCGATTAGATGATACCGAAGTTGACTGTTTTGAATTTTTTATTCGGATGGATTTTTCGCTGAATTTGCGATTAACGATTTTTCCCGATTATTGGATTTTATATTCTAAACTTATTTTAAATTAGCATATATCCTATTCTTTAACTAGAAATAATACATTTGCAATGATGAGATTATTGGAAATTCTATTTTCTTTCCACTTGAAAATTTCGCGAGGCTTATTTTCTGGAGCTTATTATTATCTTGCCGCGAAGTACCGAATTGATATCAAACGGCAAACGGTCGATAGGCGAAACTTTTTGCCGGTGCACGTATATACCTGGCTGAAAAGAGCACTTTCATACTTTTGATACCTTTTTTAATCGTCCATCATATGTAGTCTGTTCACGAGTGGGAGAGCAAACTTCTCCGAGATCCAAACTACTAGAGACTCCCGCCGAAAAGTAATTGAGCGGAAAAACTTTCTGCGCGCTCGCGCTCTCTTCGCTCCTTCTGAAGCTCTCGCGCAAAAGAGAAACCTACGAAAAACCGCCGACTAAGGGCTTCGGCTCTACGTGGCCGAGAAAGAAATGGTAGTAGGTAGGAGTTGGAAATATTTTTCGCAGCTCCAACAGCGGTTGATCGGGCGATAAAAGAGATTCTCGTTAACGTGTTCTTAATATTGCCGTCGGTGAGAGAGAGACGCGACAGTAAAACGCGACGACGAATAATTCGCGTGGCGGAAGACACGTTTTAAAAATACTTTACTGTCGCCTTCGTTTTTGGCTATCGATTTCGCCGATTCCGACTTTGTTGCGGCCCCCGCCCTTTTTCCACCTCTTCTCCACATAGTTCATTTGCCTTCATAATGGCACAAAAGGATCGGGACGAGCGTTTTCCCCCTTTTAACGCGGTGTAATAACGTTGCTCGGTATTTTAACGAGGCTGTAAAGCAATCTGCAATAATCTCCACGTTCTTGTACCACTAGCGAGTGCTATTCGGCTAACGAAGGCTACGCCATGGTAAAAGCATGCCAGTACTTTACGGGTGGAAAGGGATTGGGCATGGAACCGTAAAGAAAGGTGTAAAGAAATAGTCATCTTTCTATGTGTTGTGTTATTTATGAACAGACATCTTAGCAATTTTTTATATAAAAGCTCTTCTTTATATAAAAGCTCTGTAGTTGTTTACTTATACAATTCATAGTGATACTTTACTTTTTTTAAAATCGATTTATCCAATTGTGACATAAGAATGAATAAATTATATTTCCTGTAGTGTCCCTCAAGATTATATTGATTTATTTTAAAAAAATTTGGGTATTTATTTTAATATTTTATTTTAGTTTATTAATACAACTGTGTTTTTTTTTTTTTATTCGAAAGTTGGAACAATGAGCGTCTATATTCGTCGTTATCGTTTAAGTCATCGGTTGTTCTTAAAATACTGTCACGTTCGACCTAAATCGACGAATTCGTCTTCGAAGTCATGCGTGACTCCCTTGATGTTTGTATATTGAACCTACGAGGTGCTTCACAAAAAAGATATCGAAAATGTGAGAGGAATGCGAATGTGCGAATATGCAAAGATTAAAGTATAAAAAAAATAAGAAACGCTCAAAAGAGAGAAGAGTCGATCCCAAAGATTCTACAAAATCGTGTATCAATATTAAAACTTATGTATTTCGAAGAAATCCGCAGGGATTTTTTTTTTTTTTTTTCATATGTAGAAACGAACATCGAGCGATCTGCAATTTTCAACAGAAATTTAACTCGGCCATCGCCGTTTAACATTTCAAGTATGTATTTTTAAGCAAGCAACGGACAAACATCCGTTTTGTTTAATCTGACAGACGATTTTATTCAACAGCCTGTGCCAGTTTGTCCGGCGTCCAAAGATAATACCGTCATCTGCAATTCGCTGGCGTCATACGCGACGGTGTTAATCGTAGCGACACGTGATAAATGGCGCGCTGCGATTCCCTCGTCGACGATTTACGCAAGTACGAGCGCGATCGCCCATCGCCGGCATGCATAACGGACGATGCATCGCGCGAGCTGTCAAAATTATCGAATGGAATTATTAATCGTGGCTCCCGCGACCGGCACACACCGCCGGACAATAGGCAGTTTGATGTGCATTACGCTTTTACTTCGCAGTCGTTCAACGTGCAGTTAACACAGTCGAAACACAGTATCGAAACACAAGTAATCCGAACTTATCGATTATTAGACATTACACAGAATTTTACTGATGAGTAGGGCCGCTTGTTAAGCACGACGTAAATACAGCACTCGGATAAATTTTGCCCGCGGTAATTTATTCCCAATCCATCGTCGTGCCGTGATTTTATCGCGCGCCGATTTTTACGAAAAATTTCGTCCGATTGGATGCGCCAGCATGAAAATAATAATTTTATACCTTTAATGGTGCATCTATAATATGGAATAATATGCAACAAATAATTTGTGAAAGCTCACGATCAAAAAAAATATTCAATTTATGCGGATAAAGTAATTGATTTTTCTTCGAGATTTATTTTAATTTTATTATTATAATTCTCATTCTTAATTTTATCATTATGCTACATGATTATTGTTATTTTCCAACGTTAATTTTTCTGGTTTGTTCAGTAGAGATGCGCGTTCGCGGAAAGTTCGAAGAATTGTATCTCAGGACATAATTTTCGAGTGTCGTCGTTCTACCTTCGCAATGGCAACAATTCTCTCATTCTAGAAATCATGTCACAGCCGAGTTTATCGTTAACCTTGCCTTGACAGCAATTCTCTTTATTATCCTAACGATCTTGCTTCCTCCTTTGGGTTAACTCTTTTGCTTATCGCGAAAGCCTTCTCCACTCATTATCTCTCACTTCGGTAAAACCGCGTTTTGAGAAATTTCCCTTCTCGTTGGCGTATAATTCCATGACGACAACAACGACGACAACTACGCAGCTTTTGGCTTTTGCAGGATCTTTTGCGTTGTTTCCGCACAAAGTACTTTCGCTCTATACGCGCGCGTTAAAACGACATAAAGCCAACGGAGCCTTGTAATATTTACGCATAGCTGAGAAAGATACGATCTTACAAAAGGTCGACGAAGATCTATCTTATGGTTTTCACAGAAAAACATTAATTATATTCGAAAATTCCGCTCTTACGTCCCCGAATGAAATTCCTTACGGCAAAGGTGACTGATGTGGTTTCAAACCTTGAAATTAATCATTTTTGCGATCTCCCTATAGAATCGTAAACAACTAAGGGAGACTTTAAAGGAAACGTATCCTCTCCTATCCTTTTCATAATATATAACTTTAAGAAATTGGAAGATATTTCTGAGATAAAATTATACGGCTAAATATTTTCCGAACTGACAACTTCTTGCGATAAAAGATACATACTGTAATCCTCTATGCAGAAACGTTCATACATTCTAATTTAATCAAACTTAATTAATTTATTGAAGTTAAAATTTTCTCGTATTTAATTTCCATCTAAAATTTTTTCGTATTTAATTTCCATACTTAATTTTACTTATTTCTGTCTGATCGTAACTTATATACACATTTTCAATTTATCTTTTTTTATATATTTACACAAAGAATTCTTTTTTTTTCTTACTATTGAGTTTTTTCAAAATGTGAAGTATTTAAACTGAAGGTTAAATTACGCCTATCAAATGTCACACATATTTGTCTTTTGCATCATGTAGATTTGTGTTTGTAATGCAAGAGAGACATGAATTCCGGATACGACTTTTCCTTTTAATTTCGATTAGCATTTTGCATTTCGTCGTTAAAATAATCATACTATTTCTGCTCCTCTCTCTCTCTCTCTCTCTCTCTCTCTCTCTCTCTCTCTCTCTCTCATGTGCTACACACATCGAAATCGAAATCGAAATAATCATTTGCTCCGACGGCAATTGGTTCAGCGATATCACATGTTGGGCTCGCCCACCCGGATTCTGCACAAAAGAGTCCGATTACATAAATACCGTAAATCTCGCGATACGTAGATGCCAGCGTGGCGTAACGCAACTTTTACGCGCGGACACGCATTTCGTATCTCGATGGTTATCTCTGGACGGTTTATAGCCAGCCGGTACAGGCTACGACCGGCTCAGAGGCCGTGATAACGTTCATGCCCAAAAGGGGTGGTAGTCGTCCGTTCGGCGGGGGAAGGAAAGGGGAGACGAGAAGCAGGGGGTGCGATGTTTTACGACGAGCTGTAAAATATATGCATATTGTGTATATAATGGTGAGGGTGGTCGCGTAAAAAAGAAAAATGAGCCACGATGGCAGAATAGGGTAGGTAGGGGAAGCCCGATGAAGCGCACAAGATGAGGGGCGTATCAAGGAGACAGAATAAAGGATGGAACATAAGGTTACTGAAGGGATGTATGCGCATAGCATAGCGTATACAGAGAAAATGATATGTTGCGCGTTTCGAGGCGTGTAGATTATTGATTTCCATATTCTGAAAAGGCATAATTTCAAAATAATTTGAAAATTTTAATTAAATTATATTTTTATTAAAAATATTATATGTATTATAACAATATAATTAAAAATGCATAAATGTATAAATTTAATTTATATCTTCTCGCGAAAGTTATCCTTAGTATTATTTTTTCAAAATAAAAGACATATAGGAATCTAATTTCTAAGGAGATTAAAGTATAAACATAATTCAAAATTGTTTTGACATGACATTTTACAAAAATGTATTTCGTTATTTAATATAAAATAACCCGATTCAATATAGGATTGCATATAATCGACGATAATCTTTCATTCATATTATTTCATTTTTGTATTCACAGTTATTCAACCCTCGTACATATTTTCATATTAATTTTATCCCCGAATTACTCGCATCGATTTAATAAGCGGTTAATCGGAGCATGTATCAAGAGACCGTTATATCTTCAATTAATCGAATAGATATATCTTTAGTAATAAAGGTAAATGTATTGTCACAGGGATTAACTAAGTTAATCACGATATATATAGAAAGATAAAGAGAGAAGGAGAGAGAGGGGGGGAGGGGATATAGAGTGATATCTTCATATCGAGAAATATTTATCTCATATATATATATATATCTCATATATATATATATATATATATATATATATCGTATAAAATAATTATGTTAATGATAACGTTAATAAGATTATATGTACACATGACAATGTAATTTTCGAATAAATTTCATTACTCTCTTATTTAATCAGCTCAATTATTTAAATTCGTTAATTTATTTGTCGAATATTTACAAATTAGATAAACTGAGATTATTTAATAGAAATACGAATGAATATTATTTTACAATTTAAGAACTTAAACTTCACTTTTGCGATTCCCGAAATATTAACTGCTTTATTTTACCTGCAATCGATACGACTATCTATTAAAGTAATTGGAGAGAAACTGTTCTTGTACAGAGTTAAATGAATAATATCGTAATATATATATATATATATATATATATATATATATATATATATATATATACAATAATATCGTAATGGTCTGCGTCCCTAATATTTCGAGATTAACTGCCTACGATCGATTACCGGATTACAAACTCGTAAAAGCAGGATATCCGATAACGAATTGCTGCGATCCTGAGATAACCGAAAGTTTCGGGTAATTGGATATCTACTTGGATACAGTGTAATACCAAGCTGTTCCCCACTCAGAAATGGCGGTATTTGTATTTGAATCGGATTAATAAGCTTTTTGCAATTTAATTTACGGTGGATTGTAATATGCTAATTATGCTTGAGAGAATAGCATTACTTGATGCAATTTCTTTCTTTCTTTTACAATTTTTTGTTTAAATACCAAGAAATTTTTATTATCAATTTGCATTTATTTTCATTTTATCTTTATTATTTTCTCGCATTTCCATACAAAATAAGCTACTTTGAAAAAACGTACATGTAAAAATATATAGAAATCTATAACTTCCTTGTCGCTTATATCGGCAAATAGATTGCAATTGCAATTGAACTAATCCGAAATCCATGGCGACCGTGTACACGGAGGTCGAACATTTCGAGTGACATTATTGCTCTATATTTTTGCAGCATAAGCACACCCGAAGGGATTAAGCGCCCCTCGGAGAAATACCCTTTGAATTATAATCGCGCCCATCGATTCACATACGTTCCAGTCACTTATACGCGTTTTGGCAAGCGGGCCAAGTACCGGCGTGGGTGAAAAAGCCGGAGCGAAAAAGGAGATCGATAGCGCCCGCGCTAGGTGGAACGTCCTCGAGCGATGTTTTGCATTCGCTGCGTGGCTCCTCCGGGCCGTTGTTTATTTTAATCGTGGGAATCGCGATGGCTCAGTGCCAGGCTATAGCCCGCTGATATCCCGCTCTACGCCTGCGCGATCACGCGACACACGAGGAGTCATCGCTCGAACACAAGTCCGTATATAAATTTATGATAATGACAACCCTTCTCTCCATATATCGGTAACCTACCACATTCTTCTTTCCTTCCAATGCTGCCATCGCCGCCGCTGCCACCGCCGTCGTTGTTTCCGGCTTGTGTGAGCGGCGTTCCCGACGTATCATGCTCTCTGCTTTCTCCCTTTCGCCGCATTGTGTGTCGTGCGCGCCCAACGGGACGACGACCCGATTTTGCATTTATATTCAACCGTTCGTGATAGTTTGCAAAGCCGCGGTATGCGCGTGCCAAGCTCGGTTTTGCTGAATCGGCAGAATCAATGCTGCGACGGCGGCGGCGGCGGCAACTCGGTATCACAACGAGAACGCGAAAACGCGTGATGGAACGAGTGCGTGAAAAGAGCGCGCACGCATTTTTAGCTTTTTTTTTTTTTTTGTTTAATGCGCGTTTCAGCCGGATGCGCCACGTAAATCTCGTCGCGGGCATTTAATATCCTGTAACGCGAGCACCGCTCTATTTTGCATTAATTTCACGCTGTCGATTTATTCGCGATTTGCGTTCGCTAACGGCACGGCCGGCGAAGCCACCTTGCGAGCGTTGTCAAACTTTTACACGACCAGGACGGATTAATTACACGACGATGTAACGCGCGACAATCGATTGTCGGGCGACGCACGGCTCTGCGAGAGTGTAAAACAATTTTTTTTCATAGCGATCCCCCGCGTGTGTACGCTCTTCGTTACGCGTAAAACTTTCAGGCGCGACACAGCACTGCTACTGCTATTGCCGTTCGGCCGTCCCGCGTCAGAGCAGACTGACGGATAAATGCGAGACGGGGTGTTACACGTCGAAAAGTGCACGAGGGAATTGGAATTTCAAAGTGAGAGAAAGGGAGACGAGAACGCGCCATCACAGTTCCCGGCAAATTATTTATTCTCGGGCGTTCTACATGTCTTTTTTTCGACAAACTCCCGTCTTTCAGACTGCAACAAGTGCAATTTATTTATTCAAGCATTACTAGCGGATGAGAATATCTGATTATTATTATCTAGATGTATTTGAGTCTCAAACTTTGGCTACTCTGTTATTTTTAATTGAACGAAATTGAGATGGAGCACCTCAAGCCGAAAAAAATTAATGAAATTATTTTCGTATGAAATTTGAAATTATATGTCACTGAATGTAATTGAGTTTTAATTAATAAAAAGAATAAAACAAGTTCGTTAATTCATTATAAACAGTATACGTAATTAAGTATTATAGAAAAATAAATTATATATAACATTGTACTTTTGATTTTGTTATCTTTGTTATTAGTTTTCAGATTATGCGATTTCTTGCTGAATTATAAATTTTTGCTGTTTGATATAACATCGTACTTGTCGTACAATTATGCGATTTTTTTTTATCACGAAACGAAAACTTCACAGCATTTTAAACATATAGTAATAAATGATCTCGATTGTAAATGGTAAATTCCTTTTTTAAGTGGACACATACAGTACACGTATCTTTTATATAAGTCCTGTTTTTTTATCCAAATGAAATGCATAGCATATCAATCTTATCGTGCGCTTTTGTGTGTGTGTGTGTGTGTGTGTGTGTGTGTATGTGTGTGTGTGTGTGTGTGTGTGTGTGTGTGGTGTGTATAAAAAAAGAAAAAATTGAAAGAAAGAGATCATATCATTATCTTTTATTCTATGTATGTGTCATCAATCTTTTTTTAAATATCGATAACAATGTCACTAACGAAAGCATGACTAATTTATACGGAAAAGTCTTCAAAAATTTCTCAAATATCCAAAAACCATATTGGCTGAAAAAATTAGATATTTAATAAAATTAAATTTTCTAACACTCGTGATATCAAAACGCTTGATCAGGTAAGATCGATCGTTTCTGATCTTCTCTTTATTAAACCACGATATTCTATCGAACATCGGTGTCATCGGTTTTTTCGGGATTCTCCTGTTACTGCTCGACGTTTGATCCCGGCGTAACGATACAGCGGCGCTTTTTGCCGTGCGCGGAATAGTTGAAAAAACTCCGTAACGAGTTACTGCGACGTATTCTGTTTACAGAGCAAAACCGTCCGTTTCGTCCTAGAATTACACGCTGCGCTCTCGCCATCGACGGCACCAAAAATATTTTTCAGACCTGAAACAAGCAACTGTTCCATCATCGATATCCGGCGCGACGCACGGCGAGTTCCGCAGCGGAAGTGCGGTAAACGTCGATAATGGACGAGCGTCGATCAATGCCGGCCGCGCGAATCCTCTTTAACGCTGCCGACCCTGTAACAACTGATGTGAAATAGCGGCACGATAGGCACATGTGTACCGGCTGGAGAATTAATGCGGATGTGTCAGAACCCATGTTATATATTATTTATATGTATATGTGTTTTTATCCATATATATATGCGCGCTTAAAAATTTGCGAAAGTTGTGGCGGACAGGCAGTCGTCGGAACAGTTGGGAACACCTGCGGCGAGCACTTGCAGGTATACAGCCACTTCTGAATATTCATCCGGCGGCGTTATCCCGTTCGAAACTTACCAGGGACAATTTAAATAAGTCAACGAACTGGTTCCCCTCGGTCGGAATCCCGAATGAGCGCAGCGACGATAGACGCCGAAGGCCTTGTAATGGGATTTACTTTCGATTATATCGGTCAGAACTTATCTGCTGCTGCGAGCTGCATTAACGCCACCGAAACTTCAGCGCCGGCGAAAGTTTCACGCTCGACAAGTTTAACATGTCTCTGTCCGGATATTGAATTAATCACTACGGCATTATGTAGAATTTCCTCTGAAAGGTACTTTGTTAAAATTCCATGCAAAATGTGGCAGATTTAATCAGGTCGTTCAATTGTTAACCCCGCCATTCTCGATTTATCCAAGGATAGCGAATACTTCACATGCGTAATAGAATTTGTTTAAATATTGTAAATATCTTGGCAAGAAATACCAGATGTCTCTTTAAATAGATTTGCTGAAAATTAGTCTTCATCTAATTATTTTTTATGTTCAACTGTTTTTTCAAGAAGTTATTAAATTTAAAAATCGAAAATTATATAAAATGTCCTATTTCTTTGTTTTAATCAATTGCTTTCCAAAATATTTCAGTTGATCGCACTTTAATTTTGACAGATAATCTTTAGTAATCTTTAATCCGTCTAATAAGAATATCCGTGAGAATGAGAATGTGCTGAATGCGAGTGTGCCAGCGCCTGGAAAATCGTCGCAATGTCTGATCGATCAAGAGGAAGATGGGAAATGAGAAAAAGAGAGATTACGTCGCCTTAGGAATGATAAAGTTTCCCAGGCGATTTACCGAGGTAAGCGACGAGGTAAAGCTTCACCGTTGAATCCGTCTCTAGACGTTCCCACCGATCCTCCGTCACCGAATCGATCAAAATCTTATTCTCATCTTCCGTCCGCTACGCTTCGGAGCTTCCCGCTTAATCCTCTTCGATAATTTTAATTGCAGACGTCAGTCGACACGGAGGAAAATCCTGATGGTATCTGCATTACGAATATATGAAGTACTATTCGCGTATAATTGCAATATTTTCTGTCGTACGATGAAGGCTGAATTTGAAATGTTACGTAAATTGGCGTAAGGAAACAGCGCTAATTTGTATATTTAATAAAAGAAAATAGAATAAAAGTGCATAAATAAATGCAATTAAAAAATATTTTGTTGGTAATATTTATCATCGTAGTTTTCTTTCTTTCTTTTTTTTTTTTTTGCAGAATTGCACCTTTTCTATGTAATAATTGAGTCCATCGACACAAATGAATATGATTGATATTTCTTGCTTCTTTTTGTGCTATAATATCAGCCACAGTCAACGTTATCTGCGGAGATAACGCTGACTGTGGCTGATATTTTATGAACGACGTAGAGTTCAATAATTGTGCATTTTGACGTATTGCTGATGGTTGCAGTGCCATGGTGGATAAAAAACGAGAAAAAATCTTGTCATTTTCACATATTGATTCTTGTTTCTGTCGCTTTTTTATTTAAGTCGCTTTTTTGTTTGTCTTGATTAAGCTTTAATGCTAGAATAAGTATCGCTAATTTTTGTAACTATTGCAATTATTACATTAATTGTATCTTTGTATTTTCAAAAAATCTTTTTAAATTAATGCATTATAAAATAATAAAAATTATTTTTTTGAAATTAACACCATAGAATTGTCGACTTCTTTAAGATTAGTTCCTTGAATTGTGAAATTGTACTCGACGCTTACGAGGAACGTAAGAAAAAAAATCGAAAACTAAATACGCTTCTGCTCGATTTTTTGCACATTCACGTTTCATCGAACGTGTTGTTTTAATGATGGCATTATTGAAGCAATTAACACGATCGACGTGCCGAAGGTCCAATTAGCGCAACGGAGGCTATTAGTAGCGAGCGATAATGACGGAATTGTGGAACGGATCGGCAGTTTCGATGTCGGATCCTGATCGTGCTTGGGGTAGCATCGAAGAAATTAAGCCAACGGAACGCCAAACGGTGCGGCACAAAGCGAGAGCGTGATTATTCGACTCTCGTCGGCTCTCCAAGCCGGTACCCGTAATTAATAGCCGATGCGATTAGCACGGTCATTTCCGAAGATTGCGGCGGCGAATGCGGAATCCATGCGCAAATTGACGCGAGGGGTTCGAAGATGACTGTCGATTGGCAGCACGAGAAGCGCCAATTCGAATAAAAACGACCCGTGTCTATCGCCTAAAGATTATCTACCAATGACGAGTAGTGTTATCTCGTATTGATTAATCGAGCGCGAAAATCTTTCGCGTGATGCAACGAAGCCATAATTTGGACTTACTTGCCAAATCCTCCCAATTAATCTTTTAAATTTCTCATGTGCTCCTATGTGCACTTTTCTGTTTTAAATTTCTGTAATTCGGATTCTAATTAAAATTTTTAGACCGTAAGTATTTTTCTACCGACGGTGTTTAAGGGTAAAAGAAATTATTCTTTCCAAAAATTTAATCGACGATAGAATAAGGTATTTAGAAAAAAGATGTAAAAGTTGGAAGTGGCGATAAAAAAAGCGATCATTTTACTGAAAAAAATGTTTAAACTAATAAAAGATTGTTACTTTGAAAAAACTTTTTATCGTGAAAATTTTCCTTCCTTTTACACCGTTCATTTTCTTATAGAGGTAAAGGGTCGTAAAAATTTTACTTTTTAAATTTTCAAAATGTTGAATTATAATAGATAAAAATTTAAACAAAAAATTTTTATTTTTTTATTTTACACTTATATCTTCTTGAATTTAAATTATGAATTCATGATTTTTATTATAAAACATTTATATGATAATTATGCTGATTTATTCTACTCAAAAAGACAAAATCATTTATTAGTTAAGTATTTGTTCTATTCCCTCTCCTCGAATGGATTCCTATCTTACGATGGTTGCACTTAGGAGTATCCAGCCAAGGTGAGAGGAACTAACAAAAGGAATCTCTCGAGTTAAGGTGCAAACTATCCTGCCAATAACTGCTTGACGAGACTGGAGAAGGTGGAGACTGCATCGCAAACGGTGCTTCTCGGATATCGGGTGCCCTTCGAGAGTTACGAGTCAAGCTCCGTGCATTTATGACTTTGCTGCCCGAAAGCTATGATGCATGTAGAGGAGCCAGATTTGACTATCAAGAAGACAATTAAGCTTTTCGACAGACAAAACGTGGCTGCCGGAGAGTAGGTCATCGTAAGGAACAGCGAGGGTAAAGAGCGTTTATCTCGTCGTCCTGACACGATGACGGCTTCTCTCTGGAAACCCTAAAGACACGTGACTTGTAACTCTTCTGCGAGTCAGGTTGAGCAACTACGAAGCTGCTTGACAAAAAACGCAAAAGCAAGAGACTATGGCACGCGGGATAATATAGACTGTTTGAAGAATGGCGAATGGGTCTCCCAGTAGTGCAAATTAATTTCATAGTAAAAGCGCCTCAGCTATTCTGGCAGAAGCATAGCTGGGATGCAAATAGCAATAACACTTATTATATATTCAGGAGCCATGGCTTATAAATAACGCTATTAAAGATCTGGATAGTTGCGGAATTAATTTTTAAGACAAACACTCAGAAAAAAGATACGGAACTGTTTCCAAAAAGAATGAGCAGTCTTATAAGCCTGACACAAAATATTAGGCTGGATCAACTTAACTTCGGAAATCAGCGGGAAGTCATATTTCAAAAACTTCTTAGATCTGATGTTAGAGACTTTTTGGTCTCACCTATTTTATTACCACTATCAAATATTTATTAGTAAAACGATGTCACTTTTTTTTATCTCTGCTTTTAACCTTATTTTTTTCTAAATATTTTATCTCATTTCTGAACAAGATTTCCGAAAAGAACAACTTTTTTTTACTCTTAAATACCAATTATACTCTAAAAGTTTTGATTACGATCCTAGTTAGAAGAATTTAAAACTGGAAAATGCGTAGGAGTTACTTGGAACTTAATAGGTTAATTTGGACTTTCTGCCATGCAAATATATGTCAAAAACGACGTATCCAATTTTCTATTATCAATACTAGTTATATCGATTTCGGATATTAAAGATATTTGCGACTCTACCATATTTAGTAAGCGATTTTCATTTAATGATTTTTTTTAGATTACTTTTTATCGAATACTCAATAAAATGTTATGTATGCATTTATTTTCTTTTTATTCACTAGACTTCCGTTGTTTTATTTGCTTATTTGTTGTTGTTTATTACGGACGTTCCACCGCTTGAGTTATGTCACCGGCAATTTAATTATTGCGTGCATAAAGGAACGAGGAGAAACAGCGTGGAAGAGATTTCTCTATCATCGTTTATGTCCGTCATATTTCCGACATCAATGTCGCTCGTAAGATAAGATAAAAAAAAAATTGCTTTTGCTTCTTTGACTTTCCTCGTCCATCCGGAAAATGTGCGAGCAGGCGCAGAGTGGCTAGTACCGGGGGCGGTGCTCCACAAAGGTAATTGTTTTTATCGCGCATTTTCTCTGTACATTTGTTCTTTATTATACGCGCGCAAGGATGAGGTTCGCGTTAGTACGTTTCCGGCGCTTTTACGATTCTCCGCGATGCAGCGCGCGGTTTTAACCGCGGACGGGGGAATCAGAGCGCTAAATAACGCGCGCCAGCCCGATTAATGCGGTTAATTAAAGGAATAAATTAGTACGTTGATTTATACATAACGGTCGCGGGAAATATATTAAAGCGCGAAATCCGCGTCATTCCTGCTTTCTCGCACGATGGCGGCGCGGTAACTCGGACGTGTATTTTATCCGCCCCCTCCCCTTCCTTTTTATTGCGGAATAAATCGAGAGAAAATATTATTGTCTTCTCGAGGGCTTACGAAACGCGAGGTGTACGCTCTGCCATGAATTATCGCGTGGGCGTCCGAATTTTTAATTCGCGCCGAAACACTTTTTCATCCGTAATTAATTAACTCATTAAAAGCTCGGGAAGTACGTGTACGCGCGCGTCCGTACATGTTCCGTTGCGTGTGATGGTTATTTCGTTCCTACGATCATTTCGTGAAATTAATATTTATGAGAAACGGCGGTCTCGCGTACGCTCTGTTATTACGTCCATCGCGCTGGGTCGTTTTGCAGCATTTCTTCGAGTAAGCGCAGAAATCGCAACATTTTCATCCGTAATTAAATCTGTTGTGTTATTCCAGCTCGTAATACGGAAGCTATAAGTTAATAAGGTCATGGAATAAAATACTTTGCCGACGGAGTAAGTAATACAGAATAAATTTATCCTTCATTATCAGCCTGTATTGAAAAACAATATTAAATTTCGATAAACAGCATTATTATCAAATTGAAAATTTAGCTGATAACAGCATAGACGTGTGCAAACGATGCTGTGTTATGAGAATATAATAAAGGGAAAGGCGATATAGTGGTATATGTACTTGTCGATAAGCTCGCATTACAATGTAATTATTCTTATTTTCTCCGTGGCATCATCTTTTACTTTTAATGCAAATTTATTTGAGCTCAGAAGCCACCGTTCGTCGTCATCGGTGTAATATATATTTTATATCATGTATGATTAATATTTAATAAGATCAGAGATAAAACTCGAAAGATGCAGAATATTTAACATTAATTTAAATGTTATGTAAATATAGAACAAATATGAACTTTTTATTCTATTTATTCATTTATCTTCAGAGAAATAGGTCACTCTGATAAAAATTAAAATACCACTTAATGCGAAATGTCGTTTTAAGTCGCTTCAAAGTCTCTTTTAGAAGAAAAGTAGTAGTGAGTTTTACAAGTATCTTTACCAGTTTTAGTATTTTTTTTAGTATGTTTAGTTTTAGTATCTTTATCATTAATATTATCTTTTTAAAAATATAACCTTTATTCTTCTCTTTCTCTCTTTTTCTCTTTAGACATTTAAAAATGATGCTGAGTAGTTAAAAGGACATAGTTTTAAGATAAGCGATAAAAAAAAGAAAATTGCTTTTTCGCTATCATTTTGTAATTGTGCACATACGAATTACTTTAATTAAGGAATTATATATTTTAATGAAGGAAATAATAGAAAATTGACACACACGCGCGTTTCGTGCATTTTTAGATTTTTACAAAAAATATTTATATAGTTATTTTCACAGCTACACAGATTATCTACATTGTATATGTAAGAGTAATTGCATACGTACAAGCACCCTCGCATGAAAGGGTTAAATTTCCATTTTATCTCCCACTCTGATCTAGAGCGTGCCATTAAAGTGTGCCATCCGGTAGGATGGGCGATCGCTGATGCAAGGGAGGAATCGCCGTATTAAGTAACTCCAGCCCGCTAAACGACCCTGGCAAACGACGTGGGCGACGCAGGAGAGGTCAAGGCTTCGAATTCCGTTTTCCGCAACGTCATCGGGCAGAGCGGAAGGCGATAGCGAGCGGTAACGTTGTGGCCGTTAAGTCACCGCTCTCGGTGGGGTTCGGTGGTAGATCCGGGGGTTGACGTGCCGCTCCATTAGCGACAAACGAGGCACCCGGATCGATATGAATGTGACGATAAGCGCGAAATGTGGAACAGAAGCTTTATTGTTCGTCTAGAATGCCGACAATAAAAGCGTGATCGCGTCCAACAATGCCACCGGTCCCGCTCGTGTGTGCAACGCTTGGTGCAACCATTCCGCCACCGTTCCCCATTTCCACCACCGTCTCCATCCTGCTTAACACCGACCCTCGAGTGCCAAGTACGTAACCGCCCCTCTTTTATCGCTACGATATCCGGACCTGCGGTGAACACCCCGAGCGTCGTTTTTTTTTTCCCGATAATGAGTCTTGGTTTCCGGTAGGGGTTCTATCGGTATGATTGTTCGTATCAACTCTATGATTTCTGAATTTGAAATAATTTTTATCAAGAGAAAATGCTTATAGCGTTCTAGATTTTTTTTATTAAATGGAAAGTGAATACATATTATGACGATAACAATTCCGACTTTTGAGAAGTGAAGGTAATAGGAAACAAAAGTACAATTTTTTTCTCATGCATTGTTATATCGTTATACGACTTGAAAGTGCACCGGAAAAGGCATTAAAACACTGGCCGGCGCGTTTTAATTCCATTATACATATAATGTCTTTTGACGAGAGAATTTTGCGTTCGAGCTCGACACTGCTCGGGAGGCATTTCGTTCTTTCCTTCCTTACGAAATAAACCTGCCTTGCACGACGAGAGCCTCGTAGCGAGGGAAACATAGGATTTTTATCTTTTACCGTCCGTTTCCGGAACCCCCTCGCGGGGATCCTCCCGCTCTTTATCCATATTTGCCGTGCGACGACGCGAGAAAAAGGAGAAAAAAAAGAGCACGACAGCATCCCTGTCCGCATCTGTCTGACTGTTGGAGAAAACCGCGCCGGTGCCCATTTGATCCCGGGCTCACGGCGGTATCCGCGCGTAACGGTCGCACGGTCAGGATGCAAATGATGCACTCTCCAGAATTAAAGTGTCTGCAGCTACACCTGCAGCCAAAATCAACGATGCGGAAGGGACGAGGCTGTACTCCGGTTGCCGCTCCGCGTATTTCTGCACATCCTCGGGCATATTTTTTGTTCCTCGGTCTTTCCTGTCTTCATCTTGGTCGCCTCGGCCGTACCATCGAATGCCGAGTAATTTTCCCTTTTACTTACGCGTTTCTCGCGTTTTTCTTTTCTTCCTATTTCAATTAAAAAACAGTTTACATTTGCGTCAACGAAACGAAGGAAAACGCGTATTGGAAATTACTAACTTATATACGTGCAATTGATTATTCGTCAGTTTTAACAGTCGGCCAAGTGAAAATTTCAATTTTGTGACAGAGTTTGAAATTGTAGCGCACTTGATCAATGCGGTTAATCATGTTTACGTCTGTTCCCGACGTGATAATATTACAATGTACGATAAATGCCGCCTCGTAAACCTGCAATGGTCTATATGGAGCTTCATCTTCTCGGATAATAGAGACATTATGATTATTATCATGTTTGAACATATTCACCACGTGTCTTGTATATTCCAGCTTAGTTGCCGGCTTTGCGTTTATCCGTGTGTTCCCTCCCTTTTGGCGTCCGTTTTCTCTCTCGTGTAAGGTCTGAATATACCAGTTTTCCTTCGCGTCTATATCTAAACTTACACTCGCGCATCTTGTCTTAATAGCGAAATGCAAGAGTGCGTTCAAAGGAAATTCTAAAATAATATTATATACTCTCACAATATTGTCAATGATATGCATCAATTTTTATAATCAGATTAGCCAAGAAATGAAAAATCATATTATGTATAATTTTGTTTCTTGAAGAATAAATATTTTTTATTTATTTATACATTTATGTGTATTATCCACGCGAATAATAAATCTGTATTTTGCAAAATACTAAATAATAGCTTTACGTGCACGCGTTAACAATTATGACATATACGCCGTTGTAATATTTTTAATATAAATATAAAATTATTAAATATAATTTTGTTTGAATATGTGAGATTTCTATTGTTATTAAATACATTATTATACATTAAATACATTATTTCGCATTTTGCTATATTATTATATTTCTGTTTAAATTGCATCCTTGAATACGTATAGAATAGTATTATCAAGAATTATGATTCTCAAATTTTAATGCCCTATAAATATAAGTAAAACGCTCTCAACTTTTATGAATTAAAACTTTCCAACACACGCATATTCTACTTATAGCACATGTTAAGTTTATCACTGCATAGAGCAGTGATCCTAAACGTCTCCGGAAATCCGTTGATCGTGATAGATCTGCGTATAACGTTCATAAAGTTCCAGTATAGTACCATATAGTGTGAGGTTTATGGTCTCCCCTTAACCCCACGGGAGAAGTGCGTCGCCTCTATCCTCGTAAGGTTGTAAATCACTACCGAATACTTGATTCATTGGCTGTTCCTTGCAATATGGATTTTCGACCAGGATAACATAAATCGTTTTTTATGATCCTATCGGGGAGTCACATGATTTTCATTACAATTTTGTATGACAAAGCTTTTATATTTACAATTGCAATTACAAATTTATATTTATATATTATATATTCGAAATCAATAAATTAAATCAATAAATTTTTATTTCTGTACTATTGATGTATAATCTATTCTTAAAGTTTTTCTTTTAGATCGATGAAACTAGTGACATCGACATTCGTATTCGGACATTATTTATTTTTCAATGTTTTATATATAAAATGAATTTTGACAGAAATAAAATTCAAAAGAAGGAAATCCTAACAATTTATTGTATGTGATAACATCTATTAAGTTGACATTGATTTCAGACATTATTTATTTTTCAATGCTTTATATATAAAATAAATTTTGACAGAAATAAAATTCAAAAGAAGGACATCCTAGCAATGTATTGTATTATGTAATAACATCCATTAAGTTAACAATCTGTCAACTATCATGATATTTTAGATAAAAAGTATTCAATATTTGATATCAATGTTGTTAACTATTTTCATCGATCTATTTTCATGAAGAGAATTTCATTTTCACGAAGAGAAAAGCTATATTATATATTATATATATATATATATATATATATATATATATATATAATAAATTATTAAGTGATGTAAATCAGTTCTCATTTTATTTCTACTATAAAAATTGTATTAAGAATGAGTAATCATAATTTTTCAGCAATATTGTTCTGCGTAATTTTAATACGTTATGAAAGAAAATAAATCTAATCAATTATTTCAAAAAATTAGATATGTATTTATGTAAATTCATGTCAGGAATAAAAATGTACATATTGTATTAATTAATTGTCATGCAAAACATGGCAATCGACTTTTTTAATAAATTCTTCAATAAGAAGAATATTGAGTAATGAATTGAACATTCTAGCATTGTACTACGTCGTATCGATAGGTATTTGTGTCATTCGAACACCCATTTTATGCATAATAAAAATGAAAAGGTTTTCGTATTTTTATTCACTTTGTCATTGTATTATGACATTAATCGTTGTAGAAAGAAGTTCAGCGAAAGATGAGATGTCGTAAACTTGCTCTGCAAGTTTGTAGGCGTTTCGAAATTGTAGTCATTGCTGTATTGAACATGGAAACAATACACGTCAGGCTATGCGACTAATGTAATGACATGTAGGTAGGTAACTACGACATATCATACTTATGCCGTTTATAGTTTGTCATTATATTTAACGATTGGCTTTGTGAATATTTGTTCCTAATGCATTTAGAAATTCCATAAGAAATTCTCATACGATTTATTTCTCATATTCTAACTATTATCATATTCTAACTATTATCGCTTGTTACACTAAATTTTTTATTTGATCATACGAATCTTTTTATTTTACGTGTGTCTCTACTTCTTAAATCTTATTAATTTTATTCTAGCGTAGGATAAAAATTCAAGCTGGATTTCAATTTCATATTCTTCCAACACTCGCATATAACATGTGACTAAGTTACGGCTCGATGACAAGAGGCTTTACCGATGTCTTTCAACGGAATATAGCGTGAACCGTCCAAACTGTAGTCGCTTCACAAGTTATTTGCTGACGAAACTTGAAGGTACGAAGCCTTGCGCAAAAAGTCCGCGCGTCGAGAAGCCTCGCGGATAATTCCGCTTGATTTCGTTCGCATTAGAGACTTCGAAACGGTTGCCAAGTGTCGGCGAACTCGGAGGGAATGCCGAGTTCTTCATGCAAATGAGTACACATAGCGGTCTACGCGGCTTAGCAATAATTTGCCGTGCACGTGCAAGACTGATTGACAAAATATCGGCAATTTCTGCGTTCTCAACGTTTAAAATTTGAATAAAACTCTTTGCATATATTATAAATATCTCGCGGAAAGGATTTTGTGGATATTATAATTATTTATATTTGTTTCATTTCTCTCTGCTTCTTAATTGGCTTGGGAATTTTTCCCAAGTCAAATAAATTATTTCATTCCTTCCTATTCATAAATTGTTTTCTCGATATTTATATCTCGATATCTCGATATTTATATACGTCGCTACAGTGATACGATTGTATTTCTGTATTGATCGATAGATGAAAATTCTACGAATACACTGGCCTGCTTGATGCACTGAAATTCTAAGTTGTACAGATATGTCGACAGGAAAGCTTCCACCATTGATATGAAATTATCACAATAGATTGTCGACACAATAGCTTGCGGATCCATTATTTGACGGTATTCCCGATATATAAGAGCTTGTACATAATTATATTTGTGGATGAATTGAAATACTATACAAATACTACTTGTTAGTTTCCTGTCATTTTATAATTTCTGATATTTAAAGAATTTCTGATAACACAACAAAGAAAAATATATAATCGATCCTTTAGCGGTGGTTTTAAAACGTTTTTACGCTTACGCTTACGCTTTTCAGAATCAAATGAGTTGTAGATAAATAAGCCAGAGATGCAATAAAATCTCATCTCATGCAATATAACTTTATAAATTCTATGAACGATTCGCGCGAACCCGCTATTAATTTTATTATACTTGTAGCGCAGGCTACATGAATTTTGTGAGTAACAAGGATGATTGATAGCCCCGAGGAATTTAATAAAAGATCTGTTACACAAATAACAGGTTGTTATATAATAGCATTACTGATTTGAAAATATTAATTGTATTAGTGCTTTCAACATTTTATTGACGTTGATAAAAAAATATTAAGATATATTAAAATATTTTTCGCAGTTACAATTTTTTATTAACCGTACAAACTTGAACGAAGAAAATTTATCAAGTCTTTCTCTAATTCTGGAAAAATACAACGATGTATCCTATAATTATTTTGAAATTATTATCCAAGGGAAAATGATTATTGCGCAAGGAAATCATACGTTCTAGTCTACATCGAATCATCACGCGTAACGGAAATTTCACTTTTGATAATATCAGCGTCGGGCGGCATCACCTGTGTGTTCGCGCACAGACAGAAGTAGTCAGTCGTGTTTCCCGATGACGTTCATTTGCGAAATGCAATGTCGATTCGCTCGATGATCTCCGGATCGGTCTGGGACCGGTTCGGATTAAACCGGACTGTCCGGTTACAATCGCCCGTTCTGCGAATTACGGTCACGTCGTCATTATCGACGTTTCGGTGCGACAGCGAGTTGAATGTGTAGGCGTGCGAGCCGTTATCATTATACGCGTCAACGTAAACAATGCCGCTGCATCCGGCTGGATCGCCGGATAACAAGCGCGCAGGTGAGACGAGAGGAAAACGGAAGAGAGAGAACGAGGCGGAACGCGACAGCAGATCTGCTCGATGCCGCCGCCGCCGCCGCCGCTGCCGAGGTAGCAAAGACGAAGCGCTCGTAATTCGCTCGATTGTACAAGCAAATGACGCCATGATACATCAGCGCAAATTGATTTGGCCACTCCAACTGTGCCATGCCTCTACAGCGAAAACGATCGGGTACACGCGCGTCCACAGCACGGCCATCAATTAACTCGCGACGGCTCTTCCCCGGACTTCATCGCGGACGCTCGTTTTTCGGCTATTAATTAATTCTTTTTTTTTTTTTTACATCGCGTCACAGGAGTGAAAAAACTATTCGTGTAAAATAACGTGTGCCACACCGGAACGGTGAAATATTGGATGGAATCGGTTAGTGCTTGATTTATGGTTAAAGAAGGAAATTTCGCACGAGGAAATTATTAAGTTGGAACGAAATGAGCGCAGGTTTTTAAAACCATGTCGAAGCGTTCGTGTTACGTCCGATCGATATAATTAGATACACGTCCATCGCCGAGAGACGGCTATCAATTAAACTGAGATGGCTCTCCCGGATCTCGTACTCCGGAAGCACGTTTTTCGGACGTTTTTGCACGTTACTCTGGTATAAAATAGCGCGCTGTGTTACGTACGTACGTGACGTATTGCTCAGAATCGGTGTTTACTTTATGGCGAAATAAAAAGAGACGTTGCAGGAATTAAAGTTTGGATAAGTTTGATAGTAGATTAAAAGAAATGAAAATTTAATTGCTATTTGTGTTGTATTTTTTTAAAGATTTATAACTTTCCCTAAATAATATAAAATTGAGATAATTAATTTAATTATTTATTATAATGCGAGAGATTCTTTGAGATCCTTCGTAAAAATAAAAATTCTATTAAAACGCAAATCCAATACCACAGATGGCATGTGCACGCGATAATGAATAATACACATGGTTCGTTAATGGATTATTTAATTAGCGCTGGACCACATTATTTGGCGATAATACTGTTTGTAGGTCATATTATACAAAAGCTTGTTTTCGAAATGTAGAGAGATTGTTTTCGAAATATACATTTCATTATGCGAATATCAAACCTGACATGTGAGCCTTCCGTATATTATATTAACGAGGAAATTAATTTATATAATTGCATTTTGACGACCATTATAATGATATGGCTGCATCTATAAATAATAAAGATCGTTATAAGCTGCAATGTTGAAAAATAGCATAGGTATGCATTGTTATTAATCATCAGAAGTGAATGCGTGAGAAAAATATCAATCCGAATATGTATGGTAATAAAAGAGTCAACGAGCGTCAATATGTGAGTAATACAATTGGTCGTAAATAATTATTGCATTGTCGATCGAGTTTTCTCATTCGCGGAACTGGAAGCATAGTCCCAGCAGAAAATGGCTACGCGTTCAATTCCGTGTCGGCGTAGAATTTGACAGCCCAATTTTTGTGGAGTTGAACGAGACGGGACCGTCACGGGCATCGTCACGTGACGTCCCTCAATTAATATCGACGGTATCGATGTGCACACGCACCGGCGAAAAAGAACGAGCCGCGAGTTTCGTGCACGCCCCGTCACGAATCGAACGAGATAAAACGATAGCGCGCCCGCGTTATCTCGGCCGAAGAAAAATCAGCAGCTACGAAATGGCAAATGCGGCTGATAATTCTACGTGGCGGATATTCATTAAACGAGCGCGTAAAATCGACGGAAAATGACGTTCGTTTCGATTATGTATGCGTGACACCTGTTGGGTATTTCATAAACAGGATGTCTCGTCATTGTCTCTGTATCTGTTAACGATTCATTGACGGGCCTCGTTATCGATTTTTCCTTAACGGTAATTTAATTTTGTAATTACGGAGTTTGCTTCATAACGTCGACAATATTGTCAAATTAAGTTGCAAGCGTGTAAACGCGGGCGATGAAATTCAATTTCCACGTGGATCTCTATGATTATACACTCGGCGCTTATACCCAGTTGTTCAGAAACGAAAGGGAAATCTCTTATGTATTCTTCGTCATCGTATTCGTGTCTAAATCTGTATTGTATGTACGAGGAGGATATATTTTTAATGAGCATCTTGATAATGTGCGGTATTGTCGTACTACTTTCGCAGAGAATTATACGATGAAAGTGCGAGTAAAAAGTCTCCTCGGCCTCTTGTTCCCGCTCGAAGAACATTCTGAAGTCCCACTAATGATGCTGCGCGTATGATAAACATGCTGTGCAAGCAGCTCCGTGTACATCTTTCCTCAGAAACTACTGGCACACTGTTTGCGCTTGCATAAATACGCGTCCTCATTAACGACGCTTTACGCGCAACCGGAATGAAAAAGGAGCGTTTTTTTCGCCGAGAGTTTTCTCGCGATGTTATATTTATGATGTTACCGATTGTGCAATATCATCGATAATAATAATCGATACGCGGGAAAATATACGCGTCTGTATTTCCATGGTCATAGTGAACGATAAATATATTTATTTTCCTTAGACAATGTACACACCGTAGCCGATAAATTAAAAATACAATGGGAAAATAACAAATATTGATACACGAATTTTCAATTAATTTGTATCGGACAGATAAATATATTAAATGGATATATCTGAATATTCACGTTGGTACTGTTAATAATTGTTAATAACAAAACGTCATGCCACTCGTTTCCATTTTCATTATCACTATTTTGATATTGATAAATCCTTTTAATAAAATTTTATTAAACGCCGAGAGATGCTCGCATGAAAATTAAAACCGCGTTTATCGATCCGTATGACTTGAGATTCTCACGCGCAAGACAAAGCTTACGTTATTTTGTACTTTTAACGTTCCAGTGCACACCGGCAGCGCGTAATTCAAAATCCCATATTTCACGCGATATTCCGCCTCCTCCTTCTTCTCCACGCCAAGGTCGGGTAGCTCGATCTTCTTTAACGAAGCCCAGAAAATCCCTTGAAGCAGCGATTTATCTCCCACGTGGACACTAATCCTTTCTCACGGGCGAAGAACCTTTCCCGGGACAATGTTGTCCTCTTTCCTCTTTTTTTTTTTTTTCTTTTTTGAAAGATTATACATGTTGTATCTGCGTTTTTCTCATATCGTATTTGACATCCGCGTTAATAATAGCGGCTAAGCTCCGAGCTGCCATAAAGGATTCCGAAGATGATGTAGATGAATACCGAAACGCGTAGCAATCGGATGTTTGCTTCTGCACCGTTTTGCGAAAGTTCTCGCGGCATTAAGTAATCCCGTACGTATCTTCGCGGATGACGTCGACCTTGCCACACCGGCGAGAAACCTGTTGCATATGCAATTGTGTGTGTGTGTGTGTGTGTGTGTGTGTGTGTGTGTGTGTGTGTCTCGCACGCGCGCGCGAGAATGTGTAGATGCGAATACACACGGGGGGAGAGAGGGGAGGGTGCGTAGAACAGAAGGTTCCGCAATATCTACATGCACGAGCGCACGCCCGAGAATTGCTGCCGCTTATGTATATATAATGTATAGCAAAGTTGCAAGCAAATATTTAAATTAGATCGTCTTGAATTAAGTGAAAAGCAGCGAAGCCCTTTAACATTACGATCTAAGAAGATTGAAACAACCACGGCGAAACGGCGAAACCATTGCGCTTCTCTTCATGAAAATCAGACGAAGCGAGGAGAAAGATCTGCGATCCGTAAAGAAGTTTCTGTAGCGAGGCGTAGCGCGAGGCAAAGTTCAGAGAATAACGGAGAGTGATATTTTAGGAGGACGTATGATGGATCCTTTCCCCGAATTCTAATCGGCGTGACGGGAATCGGAATTGTTCAGCCAGCGAAAAATAACGTGGGAAGACCACGAGATGCACGCCGCGTGTCAAAGGGCATCTCGCGCGCGGCGGATTTATCGGATCGGAAAAGTTGCAAGCGCGGATAGCACGCTTCACGGATCGTACCGCAGGCTCGTTATTCCCCTCGTCGTCAGCGGCATGAGACCCGGTTATCCCTTAATCCGAGATGAATCCCGACGCTTTAATCTGGCGATTAGACTCCGCGTCCTTTGATTTCTTCTGGCTTCGAACTTTGCTCGCGCGTATTCTCGCCCAGAAATTTTAATCTATTCAGAGCGTAATCCGAACTTTCCGCTGTTATCGGTATAACGAGAGTATGTCGATAATTAAAATTTATTGTTTCCTCATTTTATAAGCCAGCACTAATTTTACATGGGAAATAATCCACTATTCAAGGTGAAGTGTTCAAAACTAAGAAAAAGAAAGCACCGCCGTGCCATCGGTTTGTGTGATTCAAATTCCAATAGAGGATAATGATTATTAATGTATGTTTCTTATTTTTCAAGACGAACGTTTTATAGATAAGTAATCATAAATTCGAACCATATATGCACCTCTCGCATATAAATTATATTTTTATCAATTAAAAAACGTAATAATTATATAAATGCAAAATCGCATAAAGGTCAAATGAATTCGGACACATTTTTTCCCAAATTGTTAAAAAGATGAGCTGGTTTGTTTACGAATGATAAACTAAATGAATAAAGGAGACTCACGAAAGGTTGCCGGTTGCACAAAGGGCGTACTGTTCCCAGGCTGTTCTCTCCTTGCTTGCAATCGAGGCGATTCACGATCCACGCCTATTGTGCGCGAATCGTGCCCGAATGTGCCGGGCACGATTGAAAGGTGAATTCACAAAAAAGGTTTTGAATCATGCACTTGAGCGCGCAATCCAGTTTTTTTTACAAAGCTTTCGAAACCAGACTAAATTTTTCAAATTATCTTTCAAATAATTCAATGAATGTTTACCGATTTTAGAGCGGGAGATTCAGTGAAATAATATATTTATTGCATTTTATAAACGAGATTATACACGTTAATTTGCGTGGCACGCGTATTTCCAATATATTTATTTATTGCAGATAATTACTAATTACTGCTAATAGGCGTTGTTTCGGATTAAATGGCGAATTACTGCCGCTAAAGAAATATGTTATATTTATGAAGTTGGTATATTAATTATGCAATTGAGTTTATTTATGTATTAAAGGAGAACGAGAAGCTCGTTAACGGAACATTGCTGGATGCCACATATTTACATCAAATGATTAAATGTCGTATTCACACGTCTGATGATCGATAATCACGACTCGTTAGTACATTAAATCAAGCGATTATGCGATTATTGATAAAATAAATTATCACCATAAAGATAATCTTCTTTATTTATATGATTAATTTACTTTTTTTTACTTGAGATCTATCTTTATTTTTAATTTATATGCCCATTGAAATCTATCTGGGATATTCATTTAATTAAATATATGATATAATAAATATCCGTGATATTAAATAAAAAAAAAATAGAATAAAATTACGGTTGCATTTATTGCATCACACTTTATATTGAATTAAAAGAGCCGCGAAAAAACGATATATTGATGTTTTTATTAAAATTTATGATTTATATGCTATTTGACAGTAATAGTAATGTGAACTATGTAATAGTGTAAAGTGAAAGACATTTCGTCTACACATATATCATATAAAAAAAATATTTTACTATATTTTTATTAAATCAATAATTTCATTTATCAAGCATTAATTTGTTTATATTCAATATTCATTATTATTTAACAAAGTTCAATAATATTCAAACAAACTCTGAATGGATTATTTATTTGAATATCTTTTAATGTATTTGTAATTGGAGTTAAAAGCCAAATATATTTTCTCCTTGTTATATTTTTATCAAAAAAGCTATGTGCTTAATGAATGGCTTGCAATGAACGATTAGAAAAGACGGTAAAGAAAATTGCGTTTGCTTAAAAATAGTTCACGAGATTATCGGAAAATCGAGCACTTCGTTCGAGCAACTCGGAGCAGAGAGTTCATGTCGATAGCGGGAAGAGTAACGATCGTAATGTATGCATTGGACATGAATGAGACGATTCTATTTGCCTACGAATGGATTTTACTAGCTTCGTAAGTACATACACGACTATTCGTATTCTTCGATTTGTGAATCGGACTTGAACATTTCACCATAATTGTCTTTTAAGATTTAATTGATGTCATTATTTATATGAAATAAATGTACAATTATAATTAAATTAGTTACAATTTGAATAAAAATTATTACATACAACAAAAATTTTAACTCGTATATAATATTCATAGAATTTTTAAATAATGTATAATATCCATTAAAATATATATATATATATATATATATATATATATATATATATATAAATAATAATATTTATATATGTTTTTTCATCTTTTTTTATTATTTCCCAAGATATATTAATTACTCGAAATAGACTTGCAATTGTTCTTAAATTTACATATATGTGATATGTATATATTTTTTACGAGTGAATCTTTTAAATTTTATTTCTCTTAAATGTAAGACTAAAAAGAATAGAAGAACAAAAAGAATAGAAGAAAAACTTTATTTCTATTAAGTAACGTTGAATGAAACTCACTGTACCGTATTGTAAGAACAATTTACTATTTTAATTTTGATTGAATATCGGATTTTTCCGGAACGAACAAGGAGAAGTGATTGAACTGTTGAATGCACGCATCATGCGATCCTCTGTTCGAGGCGTGCATAACGCAGGTCACCAACGTTCATAGCGCGGCTGGCGTGGCTTCCGGTGTGCGGCAGCTGTAAGGCGTTCGCGAATGCATTCTCGGGCGCATTGCACTCGCGTGCCTTACGAGTCGGGCATAACAGCGATCACGCGACCACTGCTGTTTCATTATTGGTACTCTCGTGACAGCAATCGAGAGATTTTCTTCGCGTGGTTGAGAGTGAAAGGTATCTTCTTGTCGAGGCATTTTAGAGCGTGAGCGAAGCGATGAGGAATATACGTGAGAGAGCAAGTAGTAAATAAGTTTAAAGAGAAGACTATAAAAATAGATATGTCAAAAATAATCATTACATGTAAATGAATACAAGTGATGTAAAATATTATTACTATTACTTTCTATTCATTTTTCTGTTCGTAATATCCGTATCGTATATCGTAATATATATAATAATCTTTTGTTCGATAATGAAGAAATCATTCATACATCACACATTTTGCTGAGTACCAACCATAAATTTACTTGATGAAAAAAGAGACGTGACAAATTATAAAGACATTATTTCTGCGTAATAAGCATTTCAATTTATGTAGCATATAGAAGAAAGAAGAACAGGTGGTACGCAGATTGCTGAACATGTGATGGGGATAGATGGCAAGTTTTCAGCAAGTGTTACAAGGCTGTTCTTTTCTCTTCGTGACCGCCAGTATGGAGCTAAGTATTTGCGAAATTACATGCATAGATGCTCTCTACTGGTGAACAATAGCGGATGGTAAATCCGCTATTCACCACGAATCCATCCGACCTCGAGAATTGAACGTTAATCCTGAGCACCGTTCTTCGACATATTAACCCAGTGACATATTCGAGAAATAGGAAAATAAAAAAATTGCCGTATATTCCTCGGAATGCTATCGCGTGTCTTGCTAAGTAATCATTCGTCTTCCTCGAGCCATTATTGCAGCTGTTATCGAGCTGTTATTGCAAATAAGAAGAATAAATAATACTTTAATGTACGTGCTGTTTAATGTTATTACAAGGTATATTCTCAGCGTTGTGCAAAATTTTTTTCTTTGTGGATCCTTTGTTCGTGGATCCTTAATTTACAGCATTGAATGATGTATCCATTACATGATTATTATTATAACTCAATAAATTAAAACAATATCCGCTATTATTAATTGAACAATTATTAGTAACATAGATATAGTTGGAAGCGTAACTTCAACTTTATGCAAATCGATTACTAAAATTATTCATATTGCACATTTGACGCTAACTGTAAACGAAGTTGAGTTTGATTTATTTAATAGATAAATCGCGTCCAATACTGATGCTGAGATGAGAACCAGACAGAAGTTTAATGATAAGTGCGTCGTGGGAGTGAGGGATCAAAGAATTAGTTTAATTATGGTTACATGATGTTGGCGAGAAGAAGATGGTTTCAACCAACGACTAATTATAGATTTTATGTGCACATCTACTTTCACATCAACGTACGAAATGGTATTAGCATTCCATCTGGATATCAATAAGTTGACTGCGATATCGGCAAAGACTTCGATATCGTTCTCGTTACATCCGCTTGCGCGTATGCAAACTTGGATTCTACCTCACGGAAAATCGTCCTTGCTCTATGGGAAAATGATCTAAGTGCAAACGTAATCACCGGTGGATTTCTCTCCGGTACGCGAATTGCTTCTCCTGCGATATTCTAGGTTTCGTTGAAACGCGAGATGTCAACTCGGATTCCCCGGGAAACCTAATTTGGGTCAGAAATACAGAACCATCGTGCGTTATCGAGCTTTTGGCTTTTGTAAATATGGATAAAATTGCGTTCTTCGTTGGGCGATGATAATTGCGAATCTACATTGTTGCGTATACGAAGTCGCGGTAAATCTGCGAAATTTCATTATCGTCGGTCGCAATGTTTTTCTTCTCATTAACGGGTAGCAGAGCCAACGCGCAGGGTATCGATAACTCTTCGTAACGACGATACCATTTGATCATATAATGAAACTGGATTATTGTTTACAAATTTAATTATTCCGTGCGCACGTGAAATTGGTTGATCTGAGGAAAACAATGATTTTCCAATATTCGATTGCGTATCCCCGACGTAAATGGCATTTCATCTCTGAATGTAATGCAGATATTATTCAACGGTATTATTCGGTTTATAGTAAATATCGCTGTAACATGTTTAGTGCCTATATAAATCTGCAATATTACTTATTAGTTTTTTGTTATAATGGAAATCTTTATATAAATAATTGTTTTATTGAAGAAAAGAAATTTATCTGCACTTAATAAGTACATAAAAATAAGTGTTTTCTGTGTATTGATCAGAGAAGTAGTATTTTTAATTAAAATCAGCGTAAACAATAGGAACAAATTAATTTTGAACATTTCCTGTTACATGAGAGAATATGTAATTTGTATCAAGATGCAGCTATTATCGAGAAAAGTATATTTTAATGACACAACATTTACGTTTCCTTTCAAAGTAATATCATCATGTTCCTATAGATTTTCCGATAATAACTCAAATTGGATTCATGCGACATATGATATGTTTGCAATTTGAGGACACATTAGCATATCTTGCGAACTCAAGAATAGACGATAAAAAGTTTCGCTGGATGCTAACAAATCGATAAAGTCGAAATTTTTACAAAGTCTTCGTGTTCTGATTGAAGTACATTCACGAATTTCGCAGAAGTGAAGCGGAAGTTACATGCTCGTCGATTGTCCACGAAATTGGAAAAGTAAATCCCGTGCGTACGAGCGCAATCAGATCCGAAGTTGCGCACCTGCGCCCGTACCAGGGATCGATCGTTTCGCTGATGGCGGCATGGCAGCGACTACGACGACGACGACGACGACGGCGACGACGACGAGGACGCGGACGACGTGGTATTCATTCCGGACAACTTCCGCGAGAAGAGCGCGCGTAATTACTCTTCGTTAAGTTTTCAAGAGCTACGAACGTACCGGAGACTCCGACTTATCGAGGAAATGACTCCTCACCGTTCGCGCGCTCGTTCTCCCGCCTCTCTTTCTTCTCTTTCCTCTCGTCGAACCTGTTGCACGTCTATGTGCTATTCGCGATCCCGTCTTCTCGTCGTCCGAAAGCGTCACCGCGGAATCGCGTTTCACGGATGCCATAGCGTTCGACCGCGAAATGGTTACGCCGCGAAGCGCCAAGCGTGAGAGATTAATGAGAGATTAATGAATATGGTAGCGCGACTCGTAGTAGCGTGCGAGCGAATGTTAGGTCAAAGCGGAAATGCAACCAGTTAACGGAACCGCGAGGATGCGTGCAAGCCACGAAATTTATTGACTGACATGTTAATTATTCGCATCAACGCTAAAAACCATCGGTTCCCGTACGCCGCTGTTGATTTGTTCGTTTTAAAATCGTAAATAATGATACGATGTGAAGAAGTATTGCACGCGAAATTGTACGATTATAAAAATTACGATAAAATCAGTAAATGCAACGAAGAACTTCTCTCTATAGAGGAAGTATTGAAAGTATTAATCACCTTTTTCTTGTATCATGTTTTTTGTTGATATTCATCGATATGCAGAGTAGTCATTTTTATTGTTACCACTTGCCATTTTAAATTAAACTAGAATAAAAAATAATATTAAATATATGATATTCACGGAAATCTGTACAATGCAAGTAATAATATCAGTAAAATTTTATGTTTTAACAATTCACAACTTTGCAAATCGATTTTCAATGATCCATGATTTATCTATTTCGTTCAGATAACATTTAACAATTGAACTGCGCTCCACAAATCTAATTTTTACATAATACAGATATCATGGGATGGCTGTTTGCTCGACAGGCAGGCGCCAAATTTATCGGTGATTTTGATCGAGTTGGCAGCCATCGCGTTACATGTTATCTATATAAAATAGATTTTATTTCTTCACTATTTCTAATTCTCTTATATTTTCTTTTATTTTCCAATTGCAAGTGCGTGTGCGCAATTTTATGTTATCGTATGACAAAAATTTTTCCATTGTAACTACATATGCACAGTTTTGTTGTATAACAAAAATTTTGTAAAGGAAGAAATAAAATGTCGTTTATCTATTTTATATAAACATAAGCAGATAACATGTAACGCGATAACTGCCAACTCGATCAAGGTCACCGATGTATTTTTGGCGCCTGTCTGTCGAGCAAACAGCTATCGTGGTATTTGTACTATGTAGAAATTAGATTTATAGAGCGCAATTTCGAGAACGTTGCTTGATGAATATTGCACGTAAAATTATATTCGAGCAATTTCGAGGGGAATAATCTGAAATTGAAATTAAAATTACTGAAGTTAAGACCGATGTTCCCGAGACCATCGAGCGTGAATGCCAGCCATAGACCGAGAGCGACAATACGAACGCGAATGCAAGCTCAGAATTATGTTTGACTAGATTCGAATTTCTTCGGAATCTTTTTTCCTCCTATATTCTTCTGTCGCTGTTTTTTTTTCTCGTGCTTTTCATCGTGAAAGTGCATCGTTGCGAGACACCGCGATGGCAATCGCTATCTTTCGTAGACGCTTTTAACGTAATGTAGCATCGGCTATAAACTGCGCGAGACAACTTGTTTATTTATTCCTTAATCTATATTGTCTCGTATTAATTCCGTTTAAAATTTGATAGTGTTTAGTTATGCATTATTGAAATGTATTAATGGGCTGCTATTTACAGTCATTAATGCCATTTTGGGTAACAATGCTAATTAATTAATATCAGATAGATCAATAGTTTTAGTTGGCAAGCTTGATGTATATCTATGATTTATTGAAAATGTCATAGAGTTTTGATTGTTATATTTAACAGTTGTCTCATGGGAATTGTCTCTGGTTAATTTATGCACATGACACATTGTAATTTTAGATTAATTAAGCTCGGTGAATGGGTATCATGACTGTCGATAGCAAACGGCTTTGTTTATGGGTGCGTTGCTATAATTATAATCATATCTATGTACATACCTATATTACAAATGCGATTCGTAGAATTTGATATGATATTGTTCTCGGTGATTATAGATTAGTCTTTTGTTTGTACGATAATATCGATGCAAACTATGATTCACGAGTATGTATGCTAATGTGATACCGAATCTTTTAAAAACCATTCTCTGAAATGAGATTTTTGCGATATTTTTTAATAAAATTTATGCATTATATATTAATATGCATCGGTTATCTTAGAAAGTGAACTTTATCTATAAATGTAATCTCCAGCGTGCCGTTTTAAGGGTAATCGTAGCGTCAGCAACTTTGCTGTCGCGAAATGAAATCTTCGGCGTTTATCGAGTTTCGAAAATAATCTCGTTTAACGCGATTTCATTTCATGATAATATTAATATCTATGGTAAATGAGTTTTCAGTGGGAGCCATGCGCGTATCTACTGAGTTTTTTCCGCGCTCCATCTCCGCCTTGTCGTCCGCATAGAAATTTCCCTCCTTCATGTCTAGTAAAAAATTCTATGCATCCGAGAGTATTCTCAATGAAATGGATAGTTGTGAAACCCCAGAATATCCCCCGGAGTTGTAACAATGATACGAAACGTTACCCAAATAACCGTTGATCTCTTGCCTTATTCCCGAAACAACTCAGAAAAGCAAATTTACTCGCGGAGAATTGCAGTTCGACACGTCATCTACGTTCACTTCTCGCGCACGAGTAATCTTTTTATCTTGGAATGCATTGTTACTTTTTCACATTTTTCCCTTTCTTTCCATGTTGCACGCACATTTATATAATTTAATATTATAATATTATTGAAATTTCTTTTATAATTTTTATTGGCGCGATTAATTGCGAAATATTGAAAATAACGATGAAAAATTTTTTTAGAAAAACAGAACGTACATAGATGAAATTTATTTTCCACGTGATAATTACGCGTAAGACTAATATAATATGCTGTTATCACAGCAGGATCATAATATGCAATATATGCACGCGCTCTCGATTTATGTAATATTTTCTGTATTGTGTAGATTATATATATTAGATCATACATTGTGTACATTGTAGTTTCCACTAATCGGTTCCCGTAAAATTGATCGATAAAATTACATTGGAGAAACATTGTTAATCCTTTAAAGAGTAATTAACTTCCGATCATCGATTATATTGGATACATATTTTATATATATAAAAATACGCCAATGTTGAAAATCGACAAATTGGCTCGAGACAAAACATAAATAATAAGACAAGCGGTATTGGGAGGAGACATACGGTAGAGAAATCAAGAGAAAACCGTCGCAAATCATGGATAAATTTACCCGAGCGGGCAATCCGATTAAATTGACTCCGATTCCGCGGCTGCATTGGTGGTAAATACTCTCTAGCTTGAGAAATCTCGATTGTTAAACGGCACCGGTGATTCCTCTTCCGGATTTTTGCTCGGAGTTATTGGATTCTTGAGTTCGGTTTTCTATCGTCGTTGGGCAGCGACGGCGGCTGCCAGAACGCCACTGAAATCTCGTAGAATATCGTTCTTTTTCAACTCGACTGCGTACACACGTGTATCTCACGGCTGGGATTCTCTGCTCCGACTATGTATCCAGCTCCAACTAGTAATGCGATTTATCCTGGCTGTTCTTGCCGTTCAGTTGCGCCTGAGAACGAAAACGAACGGTAGAGCGAAATGTTCTCGTCGTGTCAAATTTAATTTTATTTTTCTTCCTTCCTTTATGTTTTGTTGAAATGGATCATTTTTAATGATCACATGCAGGGAGCCATTATTTAACCGATTTTAACATATTTTATATTATACGCGTTTAATTACAAGCAGAGAAAATACGTCAATTAAACTTTGCTATTTTAATTTAACTTTTATTCCGAAATTATACATTATTATTATGCCACACATAATATTAAAAAATATAGAATTTAATAAAATGCATAACAAAAGCTGTGTGATATTTTAATCATTATTTATAATTTAAATATTTCATTTCCCTCATGTTACGGCAACACTCAATTAATCTTGTTTCCTACTTTAAAGCTTAGTTTTATTTAATTTATAAAATTTTTTGGCTTTGAGATAAATTGGATAGAATGGTATAGTTTTTTTTTCTGCTTTTGTACGTCCATGTCGCCGGATAAAAATTATGCGTCCTAATATGCCTCTTATTACGCGTGTACATGCTTAAGATATCAAATTACGTAAATCCTAAAGGGAGATTTCCGCAAAAGCGAGAGCAGAAATATCGTTTTAAATGAAATTGAGCCAATTATAGAGTAAATTAATCAAAGTTCATTCCTTTAATCTCCTTACTAACATATCTTGTTGCAAGCTGGGTGCTTTCGACTCGATCCTTACCGCGCTAAATCAATTTTATAGTTGTTACCATCTGGATACTAATCACGGAAATCATTTAAGAGAGATTACCTGCACTTATATCCGCAGGACGATTGCGTCTCGCTGAGCTTGGTAGCCGCGCGAAAGCTCTGTCGTACCGCAAAGAAAAAGAGTACCGAAATTAAAACTAATTAAAACTCGTATTTTCTCACGAATCGTGCTGAACGCCGTCGGAATGTTCGTTAAATGAACGACTTTCATGTCGCGTGCTGTCGAGTGAAAATAGAAAAAAAGTACCAGGAAAGTACGACTCCGAAGACAAGAAAGACGCCGCTAATGACACTCACAGAAAAGTAGTAAAATATACTAGTACGAGGTAATATAATTCCGGATGCATTGCGAAAACCTTGACTTTGAAGTGTTCTCAACTTTTTACGAAAAGCAGGCACACAAGTACAGCATATTCTTCATATTTTTCAATTTTTCAATTTTTTTCAACATTCTACCTTTATTTTCTTCCATCGAAATATCTTGCTTTCCAGCTTTATCGAGAAATACAGATGCCTGCGAAATTTTATTTGCTTATCATTTAATTTGACGTTTTCGTGGGTTTACATAATTTATTCCGGTACAGTATTCCGAATTTGCTTCATCAAATAACTATATACTATCTACAATTATCGGTATACCGGTAAATGGGTAACTTCAAATAAGTGATATCCGAATAACCATATTACGAACAGCCAGTACCCGCTTAATTGTGATTCCAGCATACGTGCCGGAACGTATTTACACACTTATTATTGCTCCATACATTAAAGGGTTGCCGTATATGCTCATTGGAATCGGACGCTCACAAGATCGGACGCTTAGTTTATCTAATTAGGTCTAGCGCGGGCGTCGCTTCGCTTCGCTTCGTCGCCACTGATCCTCGTTATCCCGTCCAATAATTGGCGCCCTTCCAGAAGCATTGCCGCGGATTTGCCAATTTATCGGACCGCGTCGGTCTGGCGCTTCTGAAATTCGATCAGCGCATAAGGGGAGTAACTTTGAAAGCTATTAGTTCGGCGAGCCTAAATGGACAGAATTAAATCGGATCGAGCGTGAAAATCCAATAGAGCATAAACGTATCTTAATAATCTCTATTCGCATAACGGAACGCCGGCGTTGCGGAAAATTATTACGCGGTATTGTAATCTCGTTCCGCGAATATAAATGGAATTTACATATAGAAATACGATTAACGTACTGCCGTAATTATGATAATCTATGCATGGGCTTTTCTTTTATATAAGCACAATCACGTCCTGTTTCCCAGAAAAGTCTTTCAGAAATGTGGAACGATGATACTTCTATATTGGTATACATACAACATTATTGTTTCTATATAAACTTTGATGTGGAAAAAAATTCAGGGATGAAAGAATTATCAAATTCTTAGTTTAAATTGTCACTCTTTCTTAAACAGTCAATATATTTAAACGAATGCCGGAATTTCCAAAATAATTTCAGATACATTAAGAGAAATGCTCTGCATTTAAATGTCCAAGGGTGAATTAAAATTGACGGTTTTTATTAATTTATCATTGAATGAAAGTGATTGTTGAAGCACATGATAAATAGGTAATCTCTCTCTCTCTCTCTCTCTCTCTCTCTCTCTCTCTCTATCTATCTATCTATCTATCTATCTATCTATCTATCTATCTATCTATCTATCTATCTATCTATCTATCTATCTATCTATCTATCTATCTATCTATCTATCTATCTATCTATCTATCTATCTATCTATCTATCTATCTATCCTGCGTACATCTCAAGTGTCGATAGTGAATTAAAGTTGCGTGACAAGGAATTTATTTTGCGGTCTTGTCTAACTTTGTTAGAAACTTCGACAGTATACGGTTATGCATCTACACTATAACGTAACATTAAGAAACTGTCGCCTCGCGATTAAAAACTTTGCGTTTGATGCGCACGAAGTTTCACATTATCGACGTGTAATACTCACGAACCGCGTCTTAAGTTTATTTTAATCTTAAAGATTAAAGATATTTCTAAGCTGCGCGCCATAGTCTGAACCCCGTGGAATTTTGTAACGATGTTTCTTCCTAAGGAAATTTGCGCATCCCCCCTTGCAATTTAATGATCGATCGGATTCCGCCGGTAGCGTGTCACCCCTTTGCCAAAATTATCTCCCAGGCACGTCGAACGTGCAACGGCATAAGCCGAATACTTCATCATCGCCGGCGAATTATTATCTTCCTCGGGAACATAACTCGATAACCTTCATTTTTCATCCGCTGAGCACGTAGGCGGGGGAGGGGAGGGGGAAGGGGGGGGGAGTTTCCGGCCGTGACGGTCGACGCAGGAAGCCACTGCGATCCGAAGGGCGAAAGGTGCATTCCTAGGGTGCAAACTTGTGCAAAACCTGCGACGCGGAAAGACCTTATTACGATAAATCACGTTTATCGAACCGCCCGACGGCATAGGTAGTAGAGCCGCGTCTAGCTTCGTATTTGACTTGCAAAGCCTAGGACCTGATTCAGCGATCGAGAAAGGAAGAAAAAGGAGTCGTCGCGTCGTTAGGTCGCACGCGATTAGGTTTTCGTCTGGGCGGGTTAACACGCCCATCTCGTTTCCGCGTACGTTTAATGGGCTAATCGCAGTTCTCCGATAGAGTTATTTCGTTCGGTTTGTGTTGTTTACCGTTTACAGTTGCAATAACGAATCTCGCGATTTACGACGAAATCGTAACGTTCGGTTATAAAATAATCCGGGCGAATGAAAATTCTCTTTCGAGCTTATAAAACAGGCCAATAAAATGAAGTGTTCAATAACCGAATGGGCGAAGACTTCGTGGACCGTTGGAATTTTTCGAACCGAACGTGACCCGCACGAATTCTACGGTTAGCAACAATTCAATTTCCCAACGTTTTAATCTGCGAACGGATAAGCCATATTGCTAAAAAATCTCGATGCTTCTCCAATATAGAGAATTGGATCAACCTCTAACATACGTGAAAGACGTATTTCCAATTTATAGGTTTTGTTTTTATAAACGCAGAATCACAATGGGTGAAATTTATGAAATATCCCAGATACAGAATCTATTCCAAACATGAATGTTAAAAAAAAAGAATTCCTTCAATATTTATTTTATAATCCAGTAAATTTATTCTATGCTTCTTCTACTTCTACAAAATATTTTCTTTGATATCATGATATTTGAAAAGTTAATGCAAAGTTTTTTCGTACTAAA
Source organism: Pogonomyrmex barbatus (assembly GCF_055798465.1). Lineage (NCBI taxonomy): Eukaryota > Metazoa > Arthropoda > Insecta > Hymenoptera > Formicidae > Pogonomyrmex > Pogonomyrmex barbatus. The sequence goes on from NW_028297098.1 coordinate 3,908,533, forward strand.
GTCCTATTATTTGACGTCAAAATTACGGTTTCTACGGTTAATATATATATATATATATATATATATATATATATATATATATATATATATAATATTATAACTACGCAACATTTCCCGACCGCGGCAAATCGATTTTAATATTTGCAGTACGGCGAATACACATTTAGCTTTCCGACGAACGAAAACATTATTGATTCGGTTTGGCGTATGCAGTCAACGACAGCTGCAGATTTTGCGGAGATAGGGGCTCTGGCAACGGGGGAAGATCGTTGAAGAAATCTCGCACAAAGCAGAAGATTGCAAAGCCGAACTGCTACAGTAGTATTCTATGGAACTTGCGCTTTGCAGAGTTACGTCAATGCTCGTCCACGTTCTACGTTGTTCCATTCGAAACGAAGCAACCGAGTAAATAGCTCCTAGCCATACATCGGCAAACAACTTCTATATCGATACGGACTACTGCGGAATCGGGTTGACTTATCTCGCAAAAAAATCGGCGGGAGATACGTGCATACGTGCATGTATCTCTGGTCTATGTTTGAACGTCAGCATGAGCGTACGGTAAGATACAAGAGAGTAAGCATAATGCAACCTCCTCAGTGAAATGACCGCCGATCGATACCTCCGCGAAATCCGTTTTTCTGTTATTCTGTACAATACTCGAGATACAAATGATTGGAGCATCTTTTATATTTATTTATGAGAAAAAATATTTAGATTAAGTATTTTTATGGAAAAAGATATGGAAGTATATATTTTTTTATATATTCGATTTTAATACTGATTTTAAATCTAAATTAAATATTTTATTTATAATATAATTTAATTATTGCATTTCTGAAATGTCATTATTTACGATCAGAGACGTATAAGGTACATTGAAATAGCGAAAGAAAAATTGGACACCTTGAAATTCTTTCTGTTGTAAATCAAATTTTAAAGAAACATTTTTTAAATTAATTATTATTAATAGTTGTTGTATTTTAAAGAACAAAGCTAAATGTTTTTGAAAAATTAAATGGGCACAATTGATAAAATCTATATGAGTTCGAAAAATTGCATTTTAGTATTTATTTAAAAAACTAGAAAATCGTAATTTTTTGTTTGCTCCTGGCAAAACAGTAAAATCCCAAAAGATCAAAAAAACAATTCGTTCACATTGATTACTCTCAACATAGGTAATTTTCACAAAAGCGATATTTTAAATATTGTTTATTAATTTTTAACATTATTGGAAATATGTTTTTTAAAAAATTATATGTCAGATAAATATGCGACAACATACTTCGTTAAATGATATTTAGCTTTTTGAATAATACAAATAGAATCAAAAGAAATTTTTAGTATACCGAAAGAAACATAATAAAATATTAAAGATAAATATTATAAAAGTATTTTATATTATTTATATTTTATAATTCTACATTATATTTTACATTTATATTTTATAATTCTACATTAGGCATTTATATCCATAAGACAATATTTCTCCAACGCATCGTGATTTACTATTTGGCAAATTTACGTTTTGAAATTTGACTGTATTCAATTGATTAATATTGTTTACATGAATATTTAAGCTCCATGTACAAATATAAGATGCAACGACAAAGATCAATGAAAATAACAACCATCAAGCGACTCAATAAACTTTCTACATGTTCAGGAGTCTCGGTTGTTAAAGGCTCGAACCTTGACGGAAGTGAGTTCGCGAGACGAATAGCGGCGACACTCATTTCCGGTTTCGTATCGCCGTGGTCATTCTTGCGCGCCGGAAATTACAAGGATATTCGATGGTCGACTTGGGATCAACAAGGGCGCTGTCGAGATCGTCGGGAGGAGTGTGAATACAAATCTAGTAATACCTTGTTCTCTCGACTATACATAATAATCGAAGATACAGATTTTATGTAAGATGTGTCACGATGCGACTGTCATTCAATATATGATTTTATTACGATCAATCAATTTCATAAATAAGAGGAACGATATAAATGAAAACTGATTTTGTATTTATCATCAATTAGTTTTAAGTTTAAATAAATAAATGAATTAAATGGACTAATGGAGTAATTATTGTTTAATGATAAAATTTATTTGAATATTACGTTATAATTCTTGATTAATCTTTGATTTTTTTACAATATTTTTAACATATTTGAAGAATATAGCATGCAAACAGAAAATATTTTACTGAATAATAATTGAAACTTGTATTATAATTGAAAAATATCTTACAAATGTCTAGTACTTTTTTAATATATCTTTTAATATATTTTATTGTATTAATATATTAAGGATTGAATATTGAAAAGCACGAAGATACATCTGCAATTTCTGCATGAATATTATGAATCTATGAATCTATGTATGCCTTATGTTATAGATTAGTACACTTTTTTATCTTTTAAAATGATTCTATAAGTATACTGTTTAAACTGTTAAAACAAAATGGAAGAATAATCATTTCAATTTATATTTAATCATAAGCATAACAAAACTATATTCTTTAAAAACAAATATAATTATGTCACTTTATAAGAGATTAATATACATTAAATCACTCATTGATTGATCGCTCATTCATATATATATATATGCATCTATCAACGATAGCAAAGATTCAATTTTATTGTTGCTTATTCGAAGAGTACCGAAGAAGCGGTTCCTCGATTTGACATAAAGCAATCCATTTCTATCGGTGGCAGACCCGGTCCACCGAGAAGAGTCTCGTCTCACCTCGTCTCATACCCTCATATCGACCTATCGGCTACGTAAACCTTATTCCGGATCATCGTCGAATTTCTCACACCGCGGATGGCCTCGGGCCGAACCGGAAATTTGATTTGATGCGGGCGAGGGCGGGAATGCGATTTATTGAAAGGTCGTTACGGGCACGCGATATATTCGTTATCCCCCGGGTGGCACGGCAAATATTCCGAAGAGTCGCGGGCGAGAGGGTGAGTTTGCTGTCGGTGGTCGAACAGTGACCGCGGCTAGCAGTGGTATCATCGAATTAGGTTGCCCGCCGAGCGGCGCTAATGTGAAAATTACGACTGCGGAAAGGCTCGCCGGTTTATAATCGGATCTACGCCGTTGAGCGGAGAAAGGCTGAATATTTGTGCGCGATCCGAGAGAGAGAGAGAGAGAGATACGGAGGGTTTTATCATCCGTTGCTTCGTTACAGACTCCTCGACGACGTGTTTCACCGGGGATCGTATTGTTTATACGATAATGGACAGTATAATGAAATAACCGTGTAATTTTGAGAGAATTCTTTGATCATAATACTTCATAATTCTTCAGCGCAGCCATTTGGACTAATAACTCTTTAATTCGGAATTAACGTTAAATAAGCTGCACGAGTTTTTCCTTTGTCGTTATTATCATTATAGAGCGAATCTTTGTGAGTGTACATTTTGGTTTGTAATGTTTTAAATAAATTATCTTTATCTAATATTTTATGATTTAATAGCTAATTTTTGTTTAAAAAGAGTAACATTTTTGTACATTATGTTCATTATTTTAATATGTGTAAATGATATTTATACATAGCACATTGTTACACGAAATTGTTGCAATTTTTGTCGATATTGTATTGGTTTTTTTCTTTATATAATAAAATGTCAATAAATAACTGAATAAAGATTGAAATCACTATCATTGTAAGTTTAAGATTCTATTTACGAGTCTATTTCAGTCGCAAATTGTACAGAACGAAACTGTTGTATATACAGTCGAACGAAAATCCCGAAGGATTAAATCACTGGGAGGAGGATTAAAGCGCATCATCAAATTTCGTATAGTCTCCGTCGAGCGGCAAAACGGGAAGAAAAACGGAGCGTACAGAAAGGAATCGGTCTCGAGACCGGAGTAACGTCAAAGGTAATGCGGAAGAATATTGGATTCCGGAATGTGGATTTTGTCGTTGCATTGCGCCTGGCGCAGGCCGGTGTAGAGGCAAATATCATCCATTAAAGCCAGAATAAAATATTATTTCGCGCATTTCGCAGTACCGCGTCTTAAATTTTAATATAGCGGGCCGACATGACCCAGGCTCTGCGCTATATCATGGAGCGAATCGTTAAAGTGGAAAGCACCAAATTGTATCGTAGTGCATTTCGTCTCCGCCGCACAGAGCAGTGGCGCGAGTACATTCGCAGCGTTAAACTAAGCATGAAATTATGACGAAGTGCCGGTGTTATTACGAAGCACGAGATTTGGGACTGCGGATTAAGTTGCACATTACGTAAGCCGTACTTCAGAGGGGCAGGGGTTACATCTATGTTACGCTGGACGTAACAAACATTAAATTCTACTCAGAGCTGGTAGCTCGTTGCAACGTTGCTCAAAGCATGCAAAGCCCAGAGGATGAAAGTTCAAACAATATTTATCACAGTCCGGAGAACGACATTCCGCTGCTGTCCCTCGATGGCCGAAATTTGGAATTCTATCATATAACGTTACATCACTTTTGCGATAAGGTAGCAAAGAAATTAATTTGTCGCGAATTTTCCGTGTTCGAATACGAATAAAGTTATGTTCAATTACTTACGGAATTATAAAAAAACGCCGTGCAAAAAAATCTATCTTGTTAGCTCTTCAGAGTAGAATTTAAAACAGGTAACTCACTTATTTGCTAATGCAGCCTCTCTCTCAAAGCGAAAACTGGCTGGACGCTGCTTCTCACGAGCGAGAAGAATCTCGTGCGTTATCTGCATCACGCGTACCACGGCGGATCAGGAGGAAACTCCCGACTTCCGAGACGTTATAACTTATTATTATCGCCAGACGTGGGATTTAGGGAAGGATTAAATCGAATATCACGCGGCGAGTTGTATCGCCGGATACAGGCGACGACGGAATACCAAACTAAATAAACTGCCGGCGCGGAGTTAGATGAGACAACAGGCCATAGGCCATAGGCCATAGGCCAAGTCATGCGCGCTGCTTCGCCGGATATCATATGTTTTCAGAATTCTGCGGTTACGCCGCTCGACGGACGTAATCTTCCGGCGCGCCGGCGTGGCGAAAACCCCACGGCGCGTCTCCTCGTTGCCGTCAAATCTGTTTAGCGCGTGTCACGAATCCAAATGGATCGTCGTCGTGCTCGTAGCTTGATCTTCCGCTCAGCGGGACGCTTTGAATGCCACTTTGTGTGCACGACCGTCTCACACCTGGGTTATATAAATTCCGCATAACAGCTTGATGCTCAAGCGCCGCATATCTTAAAAACGATAATCCTACTGAGGAGGAGTATTCGCTACGAAGAATAGAGAGCTTTTTTCGAATGCTTCCCAATAAAAGTTGTTTTCTGAGTTATATCTGTGGATCCTATTTCTGGTTGTGAGAACAGAATTTTAATGATAATTTATTTAACAAATGTAAAGTTTCGACGTTTCAATGATATATAAATAGCATTATTGATGAAAAATTATTGATAGCTTTTTATTGATGCAGCTCAATATTTAATTGAAGATATTCATTAAAATGTAATATATGAGAAAAGTTAGTTGATTATTTAGTTATATATTGGAATAAACTAACCATTATATATATATATAAACTACAATTTACAAACGTCCTTAGATCAATAACGTTTTCGATTAATTCTAATACCTCATTAGATACTCGATAGCGTAGCGATGCGTGTTTTTATTAAACTATATAATTATGCTACATGTACGCAACATTTACGTACATTTTATGTAACTTATAGCTCGTTGAAATTAAAATAAGAATAGGAAAATGACGATTATGCAAGATGTCTCATTGCGCCGGGGGAGCTTGATGAGAGTACACTTGCTATCTTCTCTTCCACTCTCGTCTACTCTTTCTCCAGGAAGAGGATAAGGACACGAAAAGAGACAGTGAACTAACGCGAGAAGAGCTCCGAGAAGGTTATATCGTCACGTAGGATTAAACTTATACGACCAACCGTTGTCTCGCGGGCGTATTTCAAGTACCATCGGTGCTCCCCCCCCCGATCCTACTCTCGAAACCGTCTGTCGCCGCCGAAACTTCTCGTCGTCGACGTCTCTCTATGGCGAGGCGACTCGTATTATACGCGTTCTACAACGAGCGAAAAACGAGTCGGGGAGGCAGTCAGAGATTGTGCCCCACACACACACACACACACACACACATACACACACACACACCGGATACGAAGCGGACGCGGAGGAAAAGCGGAGGATGTGACGTTCGACGTAATCCCGCAGCACAATCCTGACGGTGCTGCGGCGCTGCCGAGCCGAGAATCTGTCAACTCGCGCGTACGCGTGTCAGCCTTTCGACGTGAAACAAAAACTATACATGACATCGGCGAGATTGGAAAAGGGCGGCAGAAACGCGCACGGCGCGGCTTGGCTGGTCGGCAGTGAACCGAGTCCGCGTATATTTTCGTACATTTCATATCATAGGAATGACGCTGCCTGAGGATCGCTCGCAGCATTCCTGTATCCCGTTATTTTCCAATCTTACCGATGTAGATCCTGCTATTTCGTGATGCAGTGAAAAAAAAGTTTTTTCCTTCCCATACGTAGAAAGAATTATTTTTTTTTTTTATTACTTCTGATTTCACGCTGTCTTTCAGAAGGTACAATTATTTCGTGTAATTATATTTGATTGGAATATTTTTGTGACAGTTTGTCCTTCGAAAAATCAAACCGATCATGTTTTATTAAAAAAGAGAGAAATATATTTCTCCCCTTTCTCTAATGTTTTTCAACTGGTATACTGATCTGGTTGGCTTTATATGAAGCGTACTGTATACAGTGTATCGGAATAATACGAATTTTCGCAAACGTGGATTTACCGGATTTCGAGCGTGAGCCACGCAATTATTGTCCGCGACCGTCATCGTCATATGCGCATTGCAATTTCCGATAAAGCGGATATCGCGTATCATATCATAATGAAATCAATAAATGAGAGCATGCGTGCGTTTGTTAAATCGCGACTCTTGAGGAGTGCATCGCGTGCATCTCGTTCCGGGATTTCTTGCGTTCTCCAGACACAAAGAGCGAGAATGCCTCCTTCCCGAGGCATTCTTCGTGTAACGGCGAGCTTCCTGTAACAAAGCGATTTTATATCGAGGCATTGTCACGCGTAATTCTGTCAGAAGCATAAATTCCGGCTTAGCTCGTTAGTCCGACCGTGCTCTTCGCCGTTTATATGGCTCCTACGCTAATAACCTTGGCGCGGAGCGTGAAGCAGCCCTCCAGTGACTCGTTCACACGAATAGAAGGCAAACGATCAGCAAACGTTATATAGCAAATTTCTATCTTTCCGCGTGAGGTTTCATCTCGGCGCCGCAAGTGGCTGGTTGTACGATGCCGCAAGATGCGCGGAATATGTTCGCCGGTGTGCTTAATTAATGAGCTCGGATAGCTCATTACTGACACCCTTGCCTCGCTGTTTCGGTTCTCTCGTGATATGACGTGTCTGCTCCGCTTATCAAGTTATCAACTTCACACGAGAGATACGTCATGTCGCATCAACGCACGAAATTTTGTCAGTTTGATTAATCCTTTGCTACATTTCATTGCGTACATACGCTACAATTGTTCAAAAATCTCCTAAAATGTCATATATCGTGTTTTAAAACTTGATTACTCATTGTAATATTTGGAATGTATAGCATCACAGCAGTATGTGTTACAAATAAATTTTAATACAAATGAATTGTTTTACATTATTTTTTATTAACAACCTTCTTTCTCGAATAGTATTTTAAATTATCACTCATTTTTATTTAATAGTATAGAGATGAATTTAGCTAGCTATTTTTATTTACGCATGTCAGAGTCATATCATGAAGTAATTTAAATATCACATTTTCTGAAGGTTTTATGCGCCAAGAATAATGCCACTATAAAAGTCTAAAATGAACACTTCTGGTGAGGAGTTCGTAGCATAAAAGTTCAATGTGAGCTATATCTGTACTTACATTTTAATAAATATGAGCTGAAAATTTTTTCTTTTATTATTAGCATTTACCTCCTTCCTTATGCCGAGTCCTCGATTCTACAACTTCGCTACTTTTTTCATACTACATGACGAAACGTGAAGGCAAAAATATATTCCGAGAGGAATATCATCGTGACGCCGTCTGTAACATTTCATCGGAACTTTTTCATAGTGCTATCGTCACGTATGCAGCTGCCTTACAGTGCATCTTTTTTGTACCCCAGCAGCTCATCGATTACGAAGTAAGAGTGTACGGAGGCGCGAGATACGCGGCGGCACGGCGATGAATAACGGCGCGTAGAACGACGGACGGGCCGGGAGAAAGACGGAGTACGGAAATTTCGTGCGTTCCTCCCTGTGACGGGACGGGCATTAATACACGCTGCCGTGAATTTACGATGCCGTGGAAAAGCAATATCTGTCGCTCCGGGGGTGTGCCGCTGCGTCGGGGAGCCCGGCCGAATGTTCTGACAACCACCTGGCAATCCCTTCGATTATTCGTTCGTCCACGTCGCAATAGCGTGCATGGACCGGCGGCGCAATCAAAGTCGACCTCGTAAACCCGCCGGTTTTATTCCAAATCCGCCGGATTCACCGTACCTACCGTCAATCTCGGACACGCTACCTACCCGTCACACCATGTTCGCGCGAATCTCGTCCCAGTGTATTGTTGCGCAAAAGAACAAGTTTAATTCCGCGTGGGCGTCCCTAAGTGTGGTGGCTCTGGGCTGAATGAGACATGAAAGAAACTGTAAATTCGACATTAGCGTTTTCTAATTTTCTTTCTTTCAAAATGTTAATTTCAGGCTTTTGTTGTTTTATCTATCATCATAGGTTATTGTTTCACTTATAGACTTACTCAATCTAATACATTATAAACTTTTGATACCCATCTCCAAATATCACATAACGTCAATGTGTTACAGAAAGTTTTGAAATTTCCAATATTTTATGATGTGATTTTTTGAAGTCGATTTCTGTATGATATCTCTGCATGACATATATCTTCATATCTTCGAATATATTTTGGAATTATTCGATTTTAGATAGCAAGAAGAAACTATGGACACTGGAATAGAAACGAGCATTTCATTTTGGTTTCATGTTTAAATTTAAAATCCTTTAAATCCTTTTAAATTTAACTTTTTGACAAAAACATTTTAATATTATAGAGATTTATAAAAACACAACACGAAAATAAACAAATCTGAAAGTATTATATTAGATATCAAAATTGACTTTCCCAAAATTATTCGAGAAATTGTTACATATATTTATACATAAATGTTATACATAGAAAACAGAGATTATTGTTATTATGTGAATTTATTGGATTTATCATGATAGTATTTCTTATTGTGTTACTTTTATCCTGTTTTATCCATATTTAGAGATGCAGGAGCAAAACTGTATTTAATTATATTTATAAAATTTTAACTAATCTATAAAGATGCGTTCGAAAATTTTTCGTCGGATGTTAAATAAGGATAAAATGATACCCGGATGCACCAGGGTGTTATTTCCGAACGCATCCTAATATCTAAAATTAATTTTAATATAATTTGTAATATCTCTAATTCATTTTTAGCTTTGATATTGATGAAAATTTGTTGTAAATGTCAATAAAAAATACTGAAATTATACAAAATAAATAAACGAGTAAGCATGCACTGTATTTGTTGAAAATTTATGTTGCATTTTTTAATCATAAACATGAAATTAATGTTATTCTTATTGTAAACTTGTCGTTTGACGAGTGGACTTCGTATTTTTGTTTAACAGATCAGGTTTATTTTTCTCTTCTCAGACAGAGCTTTGTTTATCGAACATCGGAAAGCTGAGAGTTTTTGCCACATCGTTGCTTTGCCTTTTTCATCATGCGTAGAAAATGGCGGCATCTCTAAATTCCCAAATTTCCGGTCGGTGAATCAAACGATATAAATTTTCCAATCTATTTCACCTTTATTGCTTTATCTTTCCTGTTTGTTCTCACTACCTTATCTTGTACCCCTCAGAACTGTTAGATTCGATTCTATCCCCAGGATTTTGGCGATATAATCAGGAAGCGAGGCGTGAATAAACCTAGTACGAATCTAAATGGACGAACTAAACCGCGATACGCCAATGGAAGTGAAGCAGATAACTTAACTAGAAAAGAATTTGTAGATACGTGACAATTACTTATAATCGAACTGGCTTGAATATACATTAATATCTTTTTAGATTGTTAAAGAAATCATTTTTGCATTTGTTTCTGTATCTTCAACGCGACGCAAGAATTGATTGCAAGCGGCCTGCAATCGACAAACCTAATGATTCGCGAGCAACACGATTTTTCCCGCCCTCTTTTGTTGGAAAGGGAGATTTTTCGAGATAATATTGCTATCATCGATTGTAACAAGTTACGTTTGATCTCCCCTTCTCGATCTTCGATAACGTTCTCTCTTCTCCATCGTTTCCTATCTGTTTATCTATTTTTTATCTTCTATGGCAATCCTCTTTTCCCTTTCTCCATTCAAGATCCCACTTGATCCCTTGCGCAGGAGACATATCGGTCGATAATGCTGGTAAGGGTCACAATTTTGAAACGAGAAAGAGAGAGAGAGAGAGAGAGAGAGAGAGAGAGAGAGAGAGAGAGAGAGAGAGAGAGAGAGAGAAATGATGATACGACAATAAATCGCTGTTCTTTGTACGAATTGTCAGAAGACATATGTTTCGTATTATTTGTAGTGGAAGTGAATTAATTGCATTGCCATGGTGAAATTTCATGGCACTTACATATTAATTATATTTATTTTTTAACAAAAATGTTATCTTTTTGAACAACAATTTATTAACAATAATCTATTTATTTAATAATTTATTTATTTTTGTTTTTTATTAAGAAATTTATATCATTCCATATTCTTCATGAAATTTTTTATGGTTAACAAAAAAATTTACTTTTACTGTAATAATTATATATCAAATATTCCTGTTAAATATAAATAAAAATATTTTAGAAAAGAATAAATGCGTATGAAATTCATTAGATTTGGATTTATAAAAGAAATATTACAGATTTCTCTTGGTATTTCAGGCAATGATTAAGATCTACCATATATAATTCTATGTGAAAATCCTCTTACACTTTTATTTATGTTTTAATTATATATGAGTTAAATTGTGAATCATGCATAGCTTTTCTCGATATCTTTAACATTGTAATTGGTTTTGATTGCGTGAAATAATTATTACATCGAACGATCACTGCAATTGGTTATGAAATAGTAAAATCAGAATCTCTCTTTCTTTCTCTCTCTCTCTCTCTCTCTCTCTCTCTCTCTTTCCCCCACTCTCTCTTTGCGCGTGCGTTTGTACGCCAAGAGTTGAATTCTAATAGATAGTAAATAGAACATACACACCATAGCGTGAACGCAATCAGGATGCGCTATCTCATGCAAAGCCTCACCGTCATCTCTACTTCCTCCTTCTCTCTCTCCCTCTCTCTATACTTTCCTCTTACGTGCCTCTCCCCTCCTCTCTTTCTCTCTCTTTCTCTCTTGCGCTGTTCCCACTTTCGAGAGTAGGAGCTCGCTTTACGCTCGAATTTGAACCCTCGAGAAAATTATAGAGGTGGGTTTGCGGCGGTGCCGGCCAAGCTAATCCCACCGTATAATTAACCACCGGCAACCGTCCGGGTTCTCCCTGCCGCCGTACGCCATTACTCATGGCTAAGCTTCCACGAATGTGTGTATACACATACGCCATTCCCTCGCGATCCCGCCGATTTCACTGGTAACCCGCCCGCGCGCGGGGAACGCCATATATACAAAATATACGCAAAAAGAAAATGTACGCGTGTTCCGTACAACGTCGGTGGTGCACAGCGTCGCGACGACACGTATCCGCTGCACACCTCTCGACCTCGGGTAGGTCGATATCGATTCGGCGCAGTGGATACGGCCAGACCGCCGGAATAGTTGGACGATCATCTTCGGAGCGTGAAGCGTGTCGGATGGCTAGGGAGTCCCCTCGGTCTCTCGATTTCTCTAGCCGAAAAACCTGAAGAGAGTGCGCTCCGATTGTTATTGAACCACGGAGCGCAAAGTGAACGGAGGGAAGTGAGAGGAGAGAGGGTCGAATGGACCGTGATACTCACATGCCGTTAACTATTCTGCTTCCTGGATGGCAGTTTACGTTAAAATTATGATCAGATATCATAAAGGTAATGATGGCTATTTAATTTCAACTGGTTTGGTGCTCAGATATTAGCCAGCTTTGTTTATTAGATATAATTTTAAAAATAATTTTTCACATGCATAACCGAAGCATGATTATAATATATTTATTTAGTTATCTTCATTTTTTAATGTCAGATAATTATTAATTTCTGTATTAACGAAATGAATGTTTATGTTTATTTACATAATTATAATAACAATGATTATATGATTACATTACATTACATAAAAATTTTTAATCAACTAATGATTCCAATTCATCAAAATTATGGTTTTCATGATTTTAGTAGTAAAAGTCAATAATATAGCAGCCTTATACGAAGCCGATTAAAGGCTGAGCCTAACATTATTATCATCGTGCTATAATATGATAAAATAGTGTAATAAACTTGAAATAGATTTGATATTTCAATTAAAGCAAATTAATAACTATTTTTGTTTTTTCTCTATAAATTTTCCTTATGCATGGATAATGTATATATATTTCTTTTTAGCGATAAAAATATTACTATGTGTCGTCTTTTTTATGTATTTACTGTAATGTAATATATCTTCTATAAAAAATTAGAAATAAAGCTAATATTATATTTTAATAAATAAACATTGCGTATTATAAAATGTATATATATATATATATATATATATATATATGTTTTGCAGATTTATCAATATAGTGTTATATTTTCTATTTAAAGCGGCGAATCAATGCACTGAAATATATTCTATATAAGGTACAGCATTCTGTCGCTACAAAGTGCGTGAAACGTTCGTATGAAATATCGACGAAGCGATACCATTTACCTGTCGTTTTGATTGTCCAACGTGTTTTACGAGAGCTATACCACCACCGGACTATCCGGAATCGTTTCATGAAAGTACCGGAGTAGTTACCATATCGTCGCTGTTATCGGCGTTACGACTGCGTTGGCGCGAGGCCACTCTCGTTATTATCGTGTTTAAACGGACGGAAAAGTTCGTCGTTAAGGTCGACGGAGAGTCGACACGGCCTCGGGCGTTATTAAATTACTCGCTGACTTTCCATACCAGTGGTTGCGCGATACGTTCTCCTTTTCTCTTGTTCTCTCTTTTCGTACCCATTCCGTGGTAATACGGCTGTCATATAACATTATGATATTTGCTCATGATCTAAAGCTCGCAAATGCGTAAATGAGACACTTTTCTATATCAATAATTCTCAAATCTGCGATGATTTTTAAAATGATATCAGGAATTGGAAAAGCTTCGATGATAACCATTGATTTTCAACCTTCTTTCACACGTATCGTGCAATAAACTTTAATTAGAAGGCACTCGCGATCAAATGAATATCTTGAAACTGCGACAAATGCTTTCTCCACGTGTAGCATATAACGAGCAAATAAAATTGAACATGGCAATATCGGTTCATACGCGAGACTTTTCTTTTTCAATTTTTCCAACTGTTCTTTTATAATTGTATTACAGTCCCTTAGAAAATTATACGCTTAAAGTTTCATATTTATATACATTAGACATACTTTCTCGATTTTAAATTAATTTAATTAGTTAATTAATTAAAATAATTAATTAAATTAATTAATTAATTTCTTTCATTTATTATGCACGATACGACTTTTGAATTTATTTTTGCTTTTTTTAATACAATGAATTTACATTCTCTAATGTTCTTTTTATAAAGAATGAAAGAAACATTATGTAAATTAAATTCAATTTTGTAATAAGTATAAATCATAAATATCATAATAATATATGATGCAAAACATCACATAATGAAATATGGCATTACTAAAAGCTTAGAAAAAAAATTATGAAAATATTACGCGATTGGTAGAATCTATGTATGAATAAACTAGTCGAAGATTAAAATCTTAATAGGTATGATTTTATTAATTATGAGATTATTGCACATTTTGATCTTTTGATGCGATTTTCATATACTAGGTATTTGCAAATTTTACTTGCGAGTGTGAAACATTTATTCATACGCGATAAAAGTAATATTCTTTAATTTGTTGAATGGTGATATTTTACAACTACAGCGAGCTCGCAATCAAGAATCACGGTGACTCTAATGCACCGGCAAATGAAGTTCGTGATTTCGCTGAGTCGATTCGCCACGGACGAAAATAATACAGCTGTACAATAAAGGAAACTTTGAAGAAACGCCGCCATTATGGTGGCCGCCGCGTAAGAAATACTTTAACAGCAAGCGATCGATCGAAGTTATCGCACTTCTACGGCCGGTCCGCACTAACGACGCAGTCGTTATCTCAGAAAAGTTCTTTTTTTCTAATTGAAAAAGAGTAACCCCTTTAGCGAGAGCACAGAAGGGGTTGAGCGATGCAGCTTAAGCGATCTCGGTAATGGATGGTGGAAAATAGTTTTCGTTATCGTTGCCATGACAGATGGTCTCCGTATCCGGATAAACGATGTTTCGCCTGTATAACCTGTCCCAGCCATTGCCAATTCTTTAAGCTGTCCTCGGAAAGCATCGTCATATCGCAACGCTAAATCTCCGCCGACGAGGGTAAAGCGTAGCGGCGTTAGCGCGACCCCGACGGAGGAGCTTTCTCCGTGGAAAATGTAAGGGTAGAAGATCAAGGGCCGGCTTCGCGATGAAGGAAGTAAATTACTGGCGCTCATGAATTTTTTATGGGCTGTCGCAAGGCCCCGTCATCGTCGTCGACAAATTCTCGAGCGACCCGGTTTAATGAGGCCGATTAAAAGTCGGATATCAAACGCGCGCTCGATCGTCAAACGAATGCATAATGCAAAAATCGCTACACTAACGAAATACCAATTCTGCAACGGTGGTGATGATGGTGGTGGTGATGGTGGTGATGGTGGTGGTGGTTGACGGTGCACTTGGCCGACGTTGAAATAAACTCGTTCCGCCATCGACGAAATGAAAATCTCGTTTAACTCGCTATCTCGCGACGGCGAGATGTTGCCGAAGTGATTACGGATAACGCCCCGTAACGCACGGCCGGCGAAATAACTTTTTCTTCACGGTGTCACGTTTCCGCGGCGTAAAAGGCGAGACGTGGCGTAAAAGGGGCGCGTCCACGTGCTCCCGCGTGGAACAAGATGGTAATAACGCAGTAAAACGTTTAACGCGAGGCAGACCCCCGTCGCACTTCTCACGCGCGTTTACGAGCCACGGCGTGCAGTCGGCGTGCAGAACGAGTGAGAGACGATCTCGTTTCGCGCGTCAGACTGCCGTGGCATTAAGTCCTCGCTCGCGGTCTTTATTCACGGCGAACTGTCGCCTTAAATATGGAACGACTGCAAGTGCGGTGGTCACGAGTCGCTCTAGCGCGACGCAGTCCGTTACGATCGCATAAAGCGAAGAAAGATTACGACAGGCAGAAATGGTCCCGAGGAGCCGTCGTTACAAGTTCACCAGCAGCCTGTACGTGTTTCAAAAGGAATCTCTCTTCTCGCGTTATAGCCGCACCGACACCGTGCGACGTTTGACTTTGAATCGATATGAAAAGCGAGTGACCGCATTCTCTTTTTAACGATTAATATAACATTTCATATGAACAGTTAAAATTTTCAGAAGAACTGAAGAAGCGATGGAATTGTATTGTTATTTTTCGATATGAGAAATAATTCAAAGCAAGTATTTATGATACATAATTTTTGGATTAATTTAACAGAATTTTATTTCGACACAGATATTTTAGATAATCCATCTGTAATTCCGTATGCACTGATTATGAATAAATATGTTATATATTTCATGCTCTATTTTATGTAACATTGATATATATCTTAGTATAACAAATATGTAATAGTCAATATTCTTCGAATAACAAAATTAAATATTATTCGCGTTTTGATATGACAAAGAATTTTATTAATTTATTTATTAAGAATTTTATTATTAATAGCGTTATTCTTTAATTTTAAAGCATTATATGATTATGACGAGAATAAAGAAGAATAAAGGCAGTCTCCCCTCTCTCGTGACTATATGCTACATGCAAACCGCATAAATTAATAATCTTAGTGACGAAAATCCCACATTTATACGAATGCTTCTACATCGTATGATAACGTATAATTCGATTTCAAGTTAATTCGAATAAAGGCTGAATGGGATATTCTTGAATTTAATAGTCACTTGCGAACAATAGAATCTCCAGAGCGCTGCGAATCGTCGCTCGACGTAGACTAATCTTGGAAGCTAATAGTCATTGTGCTTGCATTTCATAACGAATTATGCACTTACATAAATGCAAATTGTGCGCGCGCATACGTCGCCGAGTATGTAAATTCGTGCCCACGAATGCTCTGATTCGCGGTCTGGCGACAATCGCACTATGGTAATTTGTATGCTTGTACTTGAAATTTATAGGAAATGCACTTTGAGACGTTCTGTTCGTATGGAATCGAAAGCAAATGCGATATTTTCAATTAGATAAATGGATTATACACTTCTACCATACAAAATTTGCTGTTCTTTCCACTTCAGAGAGATAACAAAAGTACGTCTATCGCTTCAATAGAACTATGATGATATAACTATTCTATTTTTAATATTATATACATTTTTAAAATATCTAAAAATTATAATATTCAATTCAATTTTTATACGTATGATAATTCATACGATAATTTATGTAAATTTTTCGGGGCAAGGAAAAAACCGCTTGCTAATCTGATAAGGCATGAAAGTCCGTGAAACTTCATGAAAAACTTTCTCAGGCAAGTAGTACAGGTAAATTCAAGTGGTCTACGTGAAATTATTTTTTTGCGTGCGTCGCTTAATTCGAACAGAACCATTCTACTCTGCTGTTTTAGCATTAGAAATATAACAAGAAACTCATATCAGTCGTGATTTATCATGAAATCTCATAAATTTCCGCGTCGTGTTAATTAACTGCTTGGTCATAAGTTTCTCCCATCGCAAACATTAGGATAAATATGTTCTTAAATAAGGATTTTAATAACGTGGAAAATGCTTTGTTATCATTGCTATTTTGTTGCGTGCTTTACAGGATGTTTTATCTCGCGTAAAGAGCTTTTTCTTTCCTTTTTTTTTTCTTTTCTTTATGCGATAATAGGCGGTCCAAGAGCGAAGATACTACGATATAATGGTACGACAACGATAACGGGGTAAAGAACACATCCTCGTAGCGCTTTTATTCGAAAAATCTTCACTTGTACACGCTTTCGAGCGCTCAAAGACTGAAGAGACGACGAAATATAACTGTCGTTTAGCCTCCCGTATTATATGCCATGCACCTTCCTCGCATCCTAATGAGAACTAGACGCGACGACACTTGTATTCCCCTCTTTCTCTCTCCGTCTCTGTCTCTCTTTCTGTCGACGCGCGAGACCGTTGCGACCGACTGCTACTTTTATTGCGGCATAAAGCGTATGTTTCCTTGAGAAAATGAGCACATTTAAAAAGATTTTATGCCGGGAATAACGACGCAAATTCAGCAGATGTGGATTTACGCGGATAGAGCGCGCGATTACGCTAGGTAAACGTTCTTTTAGTGACTACATGAATTTTTATTCCCTAAAAGTCGTTCTATCACTCTCATACTGGCTCTACATATAGACATAAGGAATTATAAGCAGTAATTGTATGCACACAATGTAATATTGTTTTTTTTTTTCACGATATTAATAAAAAGTTAAAAATATTACAGACGTATACATATAAAAAAAAAAACGTGTAAATAAAGAGGAAAATCAACGATGGATCTTTTGGCTACTTTTATAATGCGCATTTTGTTAAAAAAAAAATTAATTTTGATAATTCTTATTATCTTCTATCATCAACGAACTTGCTAATTACCAACATTTCACCTTGCGTTCCTCGTAGTAGGCGAACGGGTGATATTTCGATTCGGTGGACGCGTTAAGCTTGAAACAATCGCATAGCATTGCCATATTTATCCAAGGCAACGAATGACCACAGCCCCATTTGCAGATCGTAAAGATAATAGAGACGCATCGTAGCCATTCTGTGTCATCAATAATCCAGCACCGTAACGTGGCCTGCAATTTGCAGGACATTAGCACCGCGGTCAGATTTCGGTATTCTATGCTGCGAATGATGACTGATTTCGTTAATGTAGTGAATATACGTGCATCGCGCGCGGTTTCCGTGTCCTATTACGAGGTAGCCGAGAGATAAGACCACGAATAATATGATTTATATATTTTGCGATCTACGTGACTTTCAACCGCGATAAGTTAACGCGATAAAAGTTAAATCGTTTTTTCCAAAAATTTTCATCTTATTAACCTAAGAATTGATCGAGAATGTTTGCAGAAATTAAAAGAGAGAACTAAAAGTTGTTATTACATTGCTTAAAATTATCATTACTCAATTATCATTATCACCTTATAAATTTTTTAGTATATTTTTTGAAACTTGCCCGTTTTTCCTAAATAAAATAAATAAGATGAATGTAAAAAGGGGCTCGATAAAATTTAAAAAATTGCAATGTTATTTTTTGAATTCAATATTTATTACGGTATATTTATTTTTAAATTAAACGTGTTGCGAATGTTTATATAACAAGTTTTATTATATATAAAAAGATTCATTATATGCATTTCGATATTATTCGATTTTATTCGATATAAAACAGCAATTAATAAAGTGTAATAACTGATTTGATTCTATGTATGTTCGTAGGCCTATTAGACGTGTTACCTGTTACATTACTAGACTCGGTAATTAGTCGTAAAAGCCTACTCAAAATTCTGCTACTGCGGAATATCACGGGTGTTATAACCAGATTCACACTCAATTAACACGCTCGCGCTTACGTTGCGCGCGACTCCGCGGCGAGGCGACATTATGGATTTTATCGCGGCGGCCGCTAATTGCCACTGAAATTTATCTGGCGCCTCCATATTCTACGGGATATTACTACAGCGCTGCAGTAGTACTCGAGATCATAACTTACCGTCCTAAATCAACACGCTGTTCTCCACGGCGCTAAAACGCGAGAGTGGTGTCTCGTTTGATTTTGCTGGCTAACTCGCTCGGTAACTCGCTAAATCAAGTACATTTGTTTAAGCTTTTTTTCATCCCTATGCAAAGTTCCAGATCCTATCGCTGCCAAAAAAATGTAAGGAAAAAACGCGAATCGCAATCGTAACGAAGACATTCGCGATATTAAGAGAGCTTTTCTCCTATCTTTAATTTTAAATATATTTAAGACAATAGTTTTTAAATGCGATATCACAATTTATGTAAATGCGTGATATATCGTTAATTAATTTTTTTTTTTATTTGTTAGAGCTAATGTAAAATTATAACATGAAAGCTAATGAAGGATATGAAAAAAAGTAGGTTTTTATGCAACGCCAATTTAGATGATAAAGATAGAACTTGAAAGAGATGTGAAAGATATGCATTGGCGCGACAGGAAATTGTATGTTGTATGCAAAGGAAATAGTGCGATAAGATACGGGAGGAAAGCAGTGGCCGTGTGAAAGAAAGAGAATGAGAAAAGGAAATAGAAGATGGAAATGCTAAGAGATAGAAAGCGATATGGTAAATGAGGGAGAAAAAATTTAAAGAAAAAGAGGACGAAAGGAAGGAACAAAGCGACGCGAAGCGAATGAGAAAATAAAAACTGGAAAGATTTCGGATTGGAGAAAATGAGAAAAGGGGGGGCGAAGGGATAAGTTAGATTAGCTGAAACTATCTGCTGTAAGAAAAGGACGAAAGACACGAAGACTTGGCCGAGGAGCAGGCCGCTTACTCGCGCGAACAGATTAAGCATCTTAATCACCTACGAGCAAAACTGCAAATTGCGCACTCGGGTGAAATGAAAATGGCACCAAGTATACGCACGCTCGTTTTTAAGAGAAGCACGACGCGTTTGAAACAAAAAGTTCAACGAGCTTGAAGCACAAGCGAGGAAAGGACGCGAAACTCATGAACGCGAAAGGGAAGGGTGAATGGTCATACAGAAAGGGTCGACTAAAAAGTCAAGACACAGGAGACATGCCCGGTGAATTGGGGACGCTTTGCGTGAGTGAAAATGATACGAGTTACAAGGAGCTTAGCAAGAGTGCAGATAACTTTTTTTTTATCAGCGATGTTTTAAGCATGCTGCCGTTTTAATCTGAGTTTTGCAGTTTTAACGGCAGCATTCTCTATGATTAAAAACGAGCTTGTTTCGAAACTATGCGATTGCATTAACAATCAAATTTCCTGCCGCGAGAACTTTGTTTCCTCTGTACACGCGGGTTTTTACTGTTGCGGCTGTTATTGTAATTTAAAGTTAATATTCATCAAACTTGTTGCAATGTTAAGTGTTATTCAATGAAAATGAAATATGAAAAATACCAGAAATTTTACAATTCTCTCTATTTTCCCGTTTTATTCCGTTTTCTGAACTTATCTTACGAACGAATTCTCGAGTTTTCATAAATTTGTAGAGTGAAAAAGGATAATATAAGTAAATCGACGCGAACGTACTTTGCTGATAGATAGGTTAATCTGCTTTTGTGCAATATTTTTTATGTCACCTTCATTATAGCAAGTCACAATCTCGTCTTTCTTAGTGTAGTTTATTTTGCTTAATAATGTGCGACTTTGCACGGGTAGTTAGTATATCGACGAAACTTTATATTTACAGAGATTTTATTTCTTGCAAAAAACATGCTGGTGCGGAAAATTTATTTCTGTTTTAGTTCCAACGTCAAAACAGCAAATCGTTCCAAACGTTTATTCTCTCGAGACATATTAAAAATAACAAATTCAACAAAAAAAACAATACGAGATACTGTAATACCTTGCGTTTCTTCTTTTTCAACGTGGCGAATAAAAATTGATTCAATGAAAATATTGTCATATACAATAATATGCAAAATAATAATGTCGACAGAATTTTGATAATTAAAAACATAAAAAAGAACAATTTGCAAACGATGATCCGCAACAATTTACAGATAATATACAGTTTCGATAGTCTAATATTCACTGGCAATATTAAAATCAGTATAATTTCAATGAGTAGATTTTTGGATGTTACAGGCAAAAAAATAAAATCCTCTAAAATTATTTATAATAATTTAAACACACAATTAATATTTATATATTAATGTCACTGCATACTATGCATACTATGCATGTAGTGATATTAATATATAAATATTAATTGTGTGTTTAAATGTTTATAATTTTAGAGGATTCTATTTTTTCTGCTTGTAACATCCAAAAATCTGCTCATTGAAATACTGATTTTATAATTTTTAATTTAATATATATATATATATATATATTTATTTATTAATATATAAAATATTAAGTTATTGCATATTTTCAATTTGAATTTTTAATGAGGATTTGCAAATTACTACTGTATCAATATATTTCGTTTTTTCATATGAAAAGTGAAATTATCGCTAAATAACGTCGGGCAAAGAAAAGCTTATAATATTTTTAATCGCCCGTCACTCGCGAAACGCGCGGCGCGGAAAATGGCAGCTCGTCAACTCCTGACAAAGCGTCGTCTCGCGAGAGTACTCACCGTGAAATCGCATATCGTCGCACACACCGCACCTTTTTGCCCCTCACCGAGATTAAAGTCCTTTGCGCTTTGTCCACAAGAGTATCTGACATCCTCCGTTCCCTGCCTCGTTTTGCGCGACGTTTCTCCGGGCGGAAGATAGACGCCGACGAATAAGCCGACGAATAATTTTCTTCAACACATATCAGGCCGAGGAAAATTAGTCTTGAGGATGAAATGCGGGGGATAAGCGCAGTAGAGCAGGGGAATTTGTGCCATCCTAACGAGACTCTAATCTTCTTCCCTCGTTGAAGCTTAGGGCAGCTCGCTCAAACTTTCGCCTCGTGCACCGGGTAATTAAAATGTTAATCGAGGAATTAACCAGTTAAGGAGAAGGTTCGCCCCAACATATATTTTGGTTTCGCTCGCGCATCGTCTGTCTTGGTTAACGGAACTCGGAAGTCGAACTTTGATCAGGTTTAAACGAAATAGCCAAAAAGACAGTAGTAACAATTCTGTTCATGAGAGTCAGATATCGGTGTAATAATCATTTCTAAAAGCCATTTATTTATACAAATGTAATGAGATATATGTAATATAGCAGTGACAGATTCAATATTAGAAATCGTTAATATCTTTATTGTTATTAGAATTAGTATTGCTTATTAATTTTTTAAGCTCAATTGAGATTTTGAAAATTATGTTTATAATTTATAGAGTGTGTTACAATCCAATTAGAAATGGAGTGTTTATGGATGGATTTATGAAAGATATGAGATTTATAAAAGATATGAGAAATAATATGTATACAAGTTGAAAAATGCCAATTTTGTGTATTTTCGCGCGTCATGTGTTACAAACGTAATCTCTCGGTCATCCATGGGAGCGATTTCTCGTTTGGGATTGCTATTTTGGAAATTAGTTGGAAAATTAGTTTTGGTCACCAGTTTACTACGAACTTTTGAAATTGGTAGGTTGGAGGACACGACCGGGGAATATAGTTTTCTGTCGTCAACGAGTCACCTCGTACATTGTCAAGTTCTAATGTTATTACAGTTTATTCCGAGCGGCATTTCGACGTCGGTTAACGACGAAATGTCGACGGGAAATTGTTAGCTTCCGTTACATCTAAAAGACCGTCTTTCATTTTTTGTTGCAGGCTGGACGACGAGAAGCTGGATCTCATTAACGTAAGTAATTTCGATAAGATGAAGCATTACCTTCTACAACTTTAATTAAACGTCTCGCTTGGAAAATAATGTACAGCAGAAATTATATTTATTTAGAGCCTGAGACTGAGAATCGTGTCTTCTAAAATTTATGAAATACTCAGTTGTAAAATTTAATATCGAAATAAAACTAGTACAAAAACTAGTAATAAATGGAAATAAAAACAATATTAATATAATAATATTATATAATAATATTTATTATTATATAATATTAATAATAATACTTACATTATTAATAATTATATCATATTAATTATTTTTTTCATTTATTAATTATCATATTTAATATTTGATACAAAAATATTTCTAAATAGAAAATAATTTTAAAAAACAATAAGAAAAATCTTTAAAAGTCATTATTAATTTTCAGTAGGATTTAAAATTATTTTAATTTCAAGTAATCGAGTAGTCAATTAATCCGAACTATCCCTACGGTGCGCATTTGAAATAATCATTTTGCAGATTAGTTCTCTTTGCACGGGATCGGAAGCCCCGTAATATTAGCTCTCTGTAATCGCGTAAGCCTCCGTACGATTTTGTCGACGTTGATCGACGTCGATATACGGGACGCAGCGGATGGAAATGGACCATGGTAGAACTACGCATTCCACGCCATATCAAACGTTGCCGGCGTCATGGCGGCCTAATGCACCGCGTCGCGAGCATAACTGTATGCGCCAAATAACCGGAAATTACTGGGCGCATTTCAATCAGAACCGCCCGGCAACGTCCGTCGCATGGACCATCGTTTGTTCCGCATAAATAGACGCCTAGCTTGTATGATAATCTCTCAAATCGAGCCGGGAAATCTCGGGGAATTGCCAGCTTCTCTCTGGAGAACCGCTTTTCCGGTACAGCTAATGATCTCTATATTCAATAGGAAGGGGCGCTCGTTTTATTGCTCGCATCTCGATATCTGCTTATCATGCTAATATATATCGGTAAAATATGGAAATTAATAATAAATATATTTTTTCATAAATTTGACATCAATTTACGAAGATTTAATTTCATATTAATATGATGGAAATATATTAAAATTAATTAACAAAACTAGATAACTTCATCACTACTACATTATTAGATAATTTCAAATAATCGAATTTCTCCAAAATAGATAAGAATATTTTATATATTATTTTATATATTTATTAATTCTATTTTAATTTATTAGATTTGTTAGATTTTAGTTACGTAGGACCAAAACTTCTAGAAATTGCTAATAGTATTGATCCTCTAATTTTTTGCTGCAAAGGATTGAACATAAATTCAAAATTATCAAAGCAATAAGATGTTTTAATTTTAATTTATTTAAGAGTGCAATTTGGATAATTCTTTCATATTTGCCTATCATGCTATATATCAGTAATATAGAAATTAAAAGTAGATATTTTTTTTTTTGATAAACTTGACATCAATTTACAAAGATTTAGTTTTATATTAGTGTGATTAAGTATTAGATGGTTAATTAATAAAATTAGATAACTTCTAATAATCGAATTTTTTTAAAATATATAAATAAAAATATTCTATGTTTTAGTTCTATTTTAATTTATTAGATATTTCAATTAGTTTTATTTTAATTTCAATAAGCTATTTAAGATCAAAATTCTAGAAATTGCAAGGTCTTCTAAATTTTCATTACGAAGAATTCAATATAAACTTCAAATTATCAAATCGATAAGATATTCTAATTTATCCAAGAGTGCAATTTTGATAATTCCTTCCGTTTCGCTATATTTCATAAATGCAACATATTTTCACATTTGCATATGTGCATTTGAACAGCAAAAAATGTAACGAATTCCGTGATTATATGGCAAACACGACAATAACGATATTTCAAAATTTGTTCTTTTTGACAATATAAAATGGAGTATAAATTGCAATGGAACAGAAACAGAAATTTGCAATCCAAACAGTGCAATGCGTATTATACATATATGGTAGTCATCATTGGATATTGAAAATGATTTTCCTCCCACATCGTATCGCGTACATCCACTACGAAATTACGCGCTTAAGCAGGATAGAACGCAATATCGTGTAATAACATTACAGATTTATCTTGATCGTGAATCGCTATATTTACCAATGTGTTCCAATTGCGATACTTCACACGCGGTAAAGCAAAACAATCGTCTTTGACTTGGCTAAAGCCACATACATTTTACTTTTGTGCAGCAATTGCACTTCCGCTAGCGATAGAAGCTCATTAAATCTCCTCTGCGGTCTTCTGCGATCGAATGTTTCAACGATCCACGACATTCTAAATAACCTTTTATAAATATATGTATACATATATATAAATCGAGTTTCATGGTATATTTTATGGCTAGTATTCATAGTCTGTGCTTATATTTAAAATCGTCTAAGATAACTTATACGGTTATCTTGGATAACTTTTATGGCTATGAATGTAATTTTAAGACGATCTTAAATATAAGAATACATGATTATAAATATTGTCTTAATATTATTCTTATTTAATTTTGACTAAAAACATTATATTTTATACTAATATTTGTTTTACTAACTATTCTATGATACATAAAAAGGCATTCCACATATCTTTTCTTATTCCAATATTCTATTTATTTCATGCAATATCAGATATCAATAAGAAAATTAATGGAAGCTTTTGTTAGCTATTAATTTTTTATAAATGCAAAGATTAATATACACATGCACGTACACACATCAATTTTTAATTTTTTTTTAAATCTCTAAAAGAGATAATATTTTGTTTTCTTCATCGTGTTTGTGATATACGTAATCGATAGTAGGAAGATCAATTGAAAAGATTTGACATTTTGCAATCTTCGTAGCTGCCTACATACCAAGAAGTCTTTGTTTTTCCTCTATTTCTCTATGATATCAGTATTGAGCATGTGCACTGGCAATCTCAAGAGAGTGCCTTTACTCTACAATCTTCCGCTTGCGTTTTATTGCCGGGCTACTCTCCTCTCGCTTGTCGAACTGCTCTCTTGATTTTTCTCAGCCACTTGTTTTCATCGCACTCTTTTCTCGGACACTATCTCCCAAGGGTACTTCTCGATCTTTGAAAATCTTACTACTTTCACGTACGTATGTGATACGTATACGTTTCTTAATATTGTATTATACCGAAATAAATCCATGAAGAATTTAATAACTTGTTAATTAAGATAATTAATGATACATTAGTAGCAAATTAGCGGCAATTAGCTCAGTTGCAAAGCATTTATAATTGCATATCACTTATTTTTACAGAAACATTTAAAAATTTATAACTGTGATAAAAGTGTATAACAATAAAAAATATATAATTATCATGAGTTTGCCAAAGTTTCATTTAAATAACTAATGTGTTCTATATCTTTATTATTAAAAATGTATGAAATGCATTTTTCCGTTGAGATTCCATGCAGCGCAAGTCCTTCCATTTGCATATCATTTTGCAATATGTGCGATGGTAATCTCACGGGAATGTCCACTCCACAATCTTCCGCATATGTCATATTGCCGCTGAACGACAATCCTGATTGTTCTCGTAGAAAAAAGTTCTTTTTCATCTCGCTCTTTCTCGAATGGTATCCTTTACGGACGATTTTATGTAATTTTCATTAGTATGAAAAGACGACATACATTGTTAATAAAATTTTTATTATATTAAATCTTCCTAGCTAAACCATTGTTTTTTGTTTATTATATTATACTATCATGTTATAAACATGCGAAATAAAAAAGCCATCATTTTTATTTTATTATTATTTTATAATATTTTTAAACACAATCCGGTTTTTCCTCTCTACTATCGTAATAAAATAATACAGTTGTAATATAAAAAAATGTTTATATGAAATTTTTTACTAAATGTAAAAATTACATTTTTTATATTTCCAAAACTGTGTAATTATAAATATTTTCAATATGTTTGATTATAATAGTAAAATGTGGTATGATATTAATTCTTATTATGTCATGACAATGATATATATGAGTTTAATTTTATTATATAAAATTTTATTATAAAAGTAAATAATATTTTAATACTTACGGTTTAATTTCAACACGCAGAAAATTTTCACAGAAACTTTTGTATTAAACTTAATGAAAGCTACATTTCTAAGACTGATTAATTTAAACGATCAATTTAAATGAATCATGTTTTGTAAATAATTATGCAATTTAAAGATACAAATCATGTATACGCACAATCGTAACTTTCTAATTAATTTTTTTTTTTAATGTTGTACAATTTTGCAGCATTTTCACGTCGCTTTTATTGCAGTGATAATTTTATAAAGTACTCTCCATGAATAGAAACTTGTTAATGAGTTTACTTCTCGTAGATGTGATTCTCTCGAGGCAATTTAAATTAAAGCGTTATTGTGTTTCGTTATTTATTCGGGAATGAAAGGGGAAACGACCCATTTACAACTATTATCTGATATCAGAGAGGCGTACACTGATAGAAGGTACTCAACTAAGGAACATTCGTTAGCAAATTTTACAATAGTAAGATTCAACATAATGATCATTTCTCGTGCACAAGGTTCGATCTTGGAAACTTTTGCTAAAGTGTTCGAACAAAGAAGACATGCTCCATGCTTTCTTCATAGGAAGTCTTCTTTTTTCTTGAAAGATACAAGAAAAAACAAAGTTTTGCTGAGTGAAAATCTTTACTCCTGACTCATGAGACAATGGCACGGTTTTTCCTTTCGCGTCGAGATCGATAAACATTATGGAGAAAGATTGTGCGATCATCCTGTCGCCCGCCTTATTATATATGTTTTGTCGCGATAAGTTTTTCCGAAGAACTATTGTATATTGTACGGTGGTACACATTTATCTTCAGAGTTTTCGTGCAACTCGATAAATAAGCTGCACCTTCGTAACAAAAACTTTTGTTTTATTACGCATATTTTGTTTTGTTACGCGAGTTTACTACTTTTCAATAGATTTACACATAATTATGACACATACTGTGAAAAATAATAAAGATCTTTATAAATGCAACAAAATTTTGTATGAAACATTTAATAATTAATATTTTAAATATAATTTTTTTAATCTTATTATTAAATATATCTTTTTGAAATAGCAAATTGTAATTATTTCTCTATCTATCCGAAGTTTTAAAAAATAATTTTAACTTAATAATTTATAAACAATATTTAATTCAATTTTTAATCGATAAATATTTCCTGAATTAAAATTTCATAACTAGCATTTTATGTAGTTCAATAATTTTTGAATTTTAAATTATAAAATTTTTCCTACCTATCTAAATTTTTACAAACACTATTTTAATATAATAATGAACAATATTTTTGTTAAATTTAAATATAAATTTTTTTAATAAATATTTTCTAAGTTAGAATTTTATAATTATCATTTTATATATATTTTAATACTTTAATTTTAAATTTTAATTATAATAATTTTTCTACCCACCCAAATTTCTGCCCCTACCCGCAAGTTTTCGCAATATCCTCGCGAATTCTCATAGTGTTTCTATCTCTTCGCGAATTTCGATAGTATATTTACCCATTCACAAAAATTCTGATAACCTACTTGATATCTACTTATCCTTTATTTTATAATGGGTCTTTATTTTATATTGGCTAATTCAGCGCGGTATCTGATCGCGTAACCTGATCGTCTAACGGAAAATATGAATTTAAGATGATCAAAGTAAAATAAGTGAGAGAGGAATATAAGCAATATCTTAACATTTTCGTCTATAATTATGTACGAATGTGCAAGACAATCATTATCCATTATTACTGCTTATATACGGCTCTCTTTGGATCAATACTGTTATTGCTGTTCTTCAGGCCAGATTGGACTCACCTTTTGTTTTGTTCCTGGCCATATTGCTCAATGTCTATTCTGACTACATAGCCAGAAATTTTGGCCACGTATGGTCAGATGATAGAAAGGAGATGTACTCCTTTTGTTACCGACTAATTAATGTCAGTACGATATGTTGGATTTTGTCACGCGCGTTGATCATGAAATCGTATCGCGAGAGCCATTTAAATATTAATAAAGTATGAAATTCACAACAATGTTTTTTATGATGTAAATTTCATAACATCGTTTTTTCGAAATACCTGATTAATCGTCGACTTAAAATAAAAACTATTTCATGTCTCGATCGTATTTTAATTAATAATTTAATTATTAATTTTAAATAATTTAAAAAAATTCAGTTGGATAGAAAAGAATTTGAGAAAGTTAACTAATACTGTACAAAAATAGAAAAATGAAAATAAAGACAATTATGATTTATTTAATAAATAATATTTGCATCGAAAAAATCTAAGGCTCATATTATTGTGCCCGTATTATTTCCGAAACTATTAAACTTGAGTCTCGTTATGAATTTATATTTATTATATTTATTATATTTAAGTGAGAACGACGCGAAATAATCAAACGAATGATATGAGATCCAAACGGGATAAAAACCTCTCGCAAAATCAGTATGTCAATATTGCATATACAACTTTATAAATTATATCAATATAAACTCTGAATATTATATATACATACATAAAATATAAAACTTAATAAATAATAAAAATAAGAAAATCTATAATATGTTAACAATATCTGTATGTTGTTTTATATATAAGTCAGGTTTTAAATTTAAAATCATTTTTTTAAGATTTTAATATAATACAGATATATTTTAAACTGAATTAAATTGATAATTTATGATTATTAATTTGTGTTCAACAATGGAACATTCATTGGATCTCACATCATGTTATTTTGCTCTAACTTATACAAAATCAATTTTCTTAATTAATATACATGAATAGATTATACATGATTAGGATTAAATCGGCACGTTGCGTAATTAATTATTTCTTTTAATTATTTTTGCACTTATATTCGTAGTATATGTTAATAAAAATTTTTAAATATAAATATATTTTACTTTTTTGCGCCGATTTGGATATTTAATCCTGATAAAATATAGGAGCAGGAAAAATAGATAAAAAACGCACATAATAATCATATATTTTTCATATATCATTTATTAAATATGAATATTTTTTTAATAATCCTTTTTTATTTTTACTAAAAAATATGTCATAAAAACAACAATGAAGACATTATATATTTCAAAAGTACTAATAATGTTATAAAATTCTTTAATTTTTTATGCCTATGCATATTTTTATATTTTTTGTTACGTCTAAATATTTATTTAAATACTAAATTTAAATTTGGAAATTAATCAAATTTGTATAATTCAATAAGTTTTATAGATATTTGTAGTATATTTTGTTCAAAAAGAGCTTAATTATTAATTATTATAAAAATTAAATTCTATTATTTTGTAAGTATTTAACTTTTTGTATTATATGTAGATATCTTATTTCTCAAATTTTTAATTATGTTTGCGAAATTGTTCCATAAATTTTGAATAAATGCATCATTGTACATCATAAATACGATAAATCAATAAATAGTCTCATTCCAGGATTAAATATACATCCCAAACTGTTTAAACCTATTCATTTCAAGGCAACGAATCTGTGAAAACATATTTAACTGCAATACTTTTATAGTAAATATATATATAAAAATAATTTAATACAAATTTCATAGATTTGTTACCCCAATATAAAAAATTCATCACTCACCAAACGATGCGCAACAGCGGAGTTAATCTGCCACGTAGCTACGATGATTCTGTAACATACAGATAGAATATTCAAATTATAACAGCGCTCGAAATAATAAAATTTTAACAAGTAATTACGAATCTTGTTGTTTTTTAATTATATATTTATTAAAATAATAATGTAATTTCCAAAAAATCTTTATAAAAATAAACTCATATAAAGTTAAAAAATTTTTTAATTTTTCCCAAACTATGAAATTGAAATCTATTAAATTGAAATCTAATGATTCAAATAAATTTAAAACTGGTTAACTTTACGTTGACAAAAAATATATACTTACCGCAAAGTTGCTCCGCCGGTGCCCGATGCCTCTCCTAGGTCTCCTCCTCCTCTCAAGATGTCGGGTCGTCGGATGTCCTCGGAGCACAGGACACTCGCGGAAAACACTCGCGAATTATTATAATCGCGCGCGAACTAATTTTTGCTGCTCGTGAAAATATCAAATTCCGTCGGTCCAGTCAGCACCCGGATCGGAAGCTTTTCGGGACACACGGTAACTCCTCAAGCAAGGGCTAAGACCGAAGCGGAAGAAGACGAATCAACTAAGTTGAATTCGACATCTCTTGTTTCTTAGAAATCACGTTTAAAATTGACTCAACCATCACATAGCCAACGGTTCAGGTCGAATCACCAGGGCGGATACCATACACGTGATATCAAAAGTCACCCGGGCTATCGAGAAGGCTGGTAGATGTGACGAGAGAGAAGCCCACCGCCGAACAATCGGACAATTGGAATCCAGCCTCTCGGCACACGCAATAACCGCCCGAACTAAGCTCTGATCGAGTCAGATTAAACGCGATTTATTTAGGATTTATTAAGGGAAAATAAGGGTAAAAAAAAAAAAAATCGTTGACGATTAAATAATCGCGTGAATCAGTGCGTGAAACGCACGCGCCACATAGGAGTCCTTTCACGACTCGTGGCAATGCCGTGTCGAAAATAAGAAATCAAGAGAAGCGACGACAAACAAGTCAGCCGATTGAAATCTTGCCGATTGGGACCGAACCACTTGTCGAAGACAGAGCGTGTTCTCAATCAGCCGTTTAATGCAATTTGCAACTGTGCGAAACACAACACATCAAGTGATGCTGCGAGTGCGTGTAACATTCACAGCGACATCACCAGTGCCGCGGCGCACGTGGCGTGAGGACGTAGCCGACTACGTCTCAATGAGATCCCATGCTTCCTGCATCCCTTGACAATGCGACTCCCGGCACGAACTACGATATTTCTCAAGCGAGCCCTCGCAGGACGAGGAAGTCTCTTAGTCCGATTACTGTACGGCACTCCCGAAACAAACGCGCGGCGCGACGAACTGGCCGCAGTTCGTTTATTCACTTAAAAATCGGCGACGGAAAAGTGATGGATCAATTAAAAACTGATCGATTAATGCGTAAAACGCATGTGCCACATATGAGCCATTGAGCGACTCGTGGCTATGCTGTGTTAGTACATTATTAATAACAGTAATATTAGTTATTAATAGTTAATAACATTAATATTAATGGTACTAATAACGGTGCAACGGGTACTGGTTAGCTTCTTCGTCTTTGGGGTACGTATCCAAGTAGCACGAATTAATCGACAAATCATCGGCCAATCATCGAACCAACAGTGGCGTCTAACGTCTGACTAACATTATGCCGATTAATGCTGCTTAGGTAACCCCTCAGAATACTGAGCCCCATCTGCCACATCAAGGCCGTACCCTTTAGAGGGGTTTTAATATTTTAAAAAGTGAATTTTAAAGGAATAAGTCGTGCGAAATATGTATATATCTTGTTACAGAGTCTTCGTTTCGATACGTTCACGAATCGGTTAAGAAGCATTTGCTATTACATATTTATAAGATACAGTTACATTTGATATAATTTAACATTGACGAAGAAATGTCAGGAGCGACGCGCACTGCTACCTGTCTGTACGAACTCCGGTGAATGAATGATAATGTGTGAAGCGCTCGTAAAGACTAAGCACGTGGAACGTTTGTAAACACGAAGCGCGCTATCGGTGGCGCGTAAACACATATCAAGGCTACACTATCGACGATCTACGATGAAATATTCAAGAATATTAATAGTTAAATGTTACAAATAATATTTAACTTATACGAGACATTACAACAACTTTCAATAACATTAAATAATATGTATATACACACTTCGTTAGGGTTGTTTTCGATACGCTTAGGAATCATAATTATGGAGGATAATAAGCATTTATTATTATATTTGTAAGATATAGCAACGTTTGATATCATACAGCGTTGATAAAATGCGAAAAAGTGTAGAGCGGCAACGCACTGCTATTTACCCATATGAGTACCGGCAAGAGAATGATAACGCGTGGAGGGCTCGTAAAAAGCCAAAAGCGCGCTATCACACATACACAATGGCACGTAAACATTTCTCAAGGCTACACCATTAGCGGTCTGACTACAATGAAATATTCAACAAAAATTATAAATAACATTTAACTTACACAAGCCACTATATCTTTTGATAACTGGAGATTACATAATGTAATTGTTATATTATATTTTAAATACTTTCTAAAAGGTCTATCATCATACATTTACTCTTTTGTTTAGTAAACTCAATTACAATTTATCTGATATAAGATATGTCTTATGTATCTTATCTTACAATAAATGATTGTTATAATTAAATTAGTTGTCGCTATACATATGTATTATAAAATAGTACGCAAATTACATTTAAACCATCAAAAATTTCAAAACTTAATTTTTGAATTAGATCATTATAAAGAGAATCATTAGAAAATAATTATCGTCCGTAGTTATCATAAAATTATTCTATACCATTTCCTTTATATTAAAATAAATTATATTAAATCTTTGATAAATAGCTTGCTGATGTATTTATAATTTTTTATATTTTAAAGGAAATTTAATTAATCTCATGTGATCCTTGATCGACGATGACGATGATCAAGATGTTTTATAATAAGAAATTTATACATTTTAATTTCGTTATATCTCCGTTTATAGAGCATGTAGAAAAAAAAGTAAAATAATTTACAAAAGTACACAAATTTACATTACTATTAGATTTGTAATAGCAATGTGTGGTGTTATATAGCATTGACAAAATGCGAAGATAATGCAGAGCAACGCGCACCACTACCTGCTCATACGAACACCGAGAGAATGACATATCGAGCGCTCGTAAACACAAGCGCGCTATCAGTGGCGCGTAAACGGTTCTCAATGCTGTGTCAATGATCTAACTACGACGAGATACTCAATAATATTACAAATAATATCTAATTTATATAAATCACTATATTTTTTAATAATTGAATATTATATAATGTAATTGTTAAATATTTTAATTATTTTACAAAGAAATTTAATTTTAAAGAAGTAACACAAATTTGATACAATTCAAACTCACGCTATCGATTAAACATGTTATGAATTTGATCGGATGCCGTTTTTAAAATAATCTCAGTTATTCGCAACTGACCACTCGTGTAAAAATAAAGATCACTCCCGATTTCGTTTCTCATAAGATGCATAAGATGATAAGGCGCGCACCAGGCTAGCGCAAGACATTATCACAATAAAATTGTAATTATAGGTACAATCTACCTTTGTACATCTACATATTGTGAGACGGAAAGAGATATTCAGAGAGATGTTCAGTCTCATTTAAAACAGATCTGGAAATAAGTTTCTCTTACGCGACCAATACAGCTGTATACAGCTTGTTGATGGAAAACGGACATTTAATGCGGCAACTTTACGAACTAACAACAGTGTTTAAATTAATTCCTCCATCGTGTTAAACGTTTACCTACTTCGGGTTGCTAAATTTCCGCGCCTATCCGCTTCGCGATCATCGTCGGACGAGTCATGCACACACCAAAACGGCAAAACAGTGTCGGGAACAGTTGTCGCGACAGATACCACCACTTTGTGCTCTCTCACGTTTGGCTCTGACGTTAATACGGTTGCGAATTATACGCAAACGAGTTAGGCGAGTGTGAGTGCGGAAATGGATTTAAACGATCCGTATTAGCGCAACAGTTATATTTCATCAACGGTTGAATATTCATAATCCCCGTATCTCGCGTTTAGCATTATTGTCACACCTCTGCAATATGCTATCTTGATATTAATGATTAATTATCGATATTATGTAAATACATTACATCATAACGGAGCAAGCTAGATTTTTAGATATCGAACGCATCCCGCCGTTCTTCTAAACGATTTATTATTCTTTTTATTTGTATATCGAAGAAATTTAATCGAAAGTTTTATGTTGTATCATAATATTATATTTACAAAAGAATAATTTAATTATCCGGCAACAGCAAATGTAAATGAAAATAAAGCAACATTAATATTTAACGTATAAAAATTATTTCTTATGAGTAACTTGTTAATAAATGCATATTTATAAATGTAGAAATATAAATGAATATTGCATCATATATTTTTAAAATTAGAAATATGAATAACAATTATAAAATACAATTGAATAATATCAGTTATACATATCTAGAAATGATAAATGCAATATTTTATCATTTTGTAGAATACTAAATAATAATTGATAAATGAAAAAAATTGTGCTTTGAATGATTCATTATGTGTTACAGCTTTTTGCATCGCTAACGATTAGATAAGAGATTGTCAAATACATGATAAAAAGTATTTTGCACTATCACCACATCCTTTTATCGCACAAACTTTCCTCGATTTAAATTTGAAAGGATTTGCGGAGTTAAGGCACACAAGGTTGCCTTTAAACTCGTCAAAGATTGCTGTATGTTTGCCGTTCATGCACGACTCTGAAGGAATTACATTTTTCGCAAACCGTTTTTCATTTATTTCTCTTTGTTTATTGCATTACCCTGTGCATGTTCCTTTAGTGATAAAAGCACAGTTTCAAATTGTTTCATTGTCGTTATTTTGTAGAATAAGATTGAGAAAGAAACGATATACTATAGCACGTACGAGAAATTTAACATTAAAATAAACGCGCGATAAATTTTATTTACACCTGAAAGAAAATATTTGATTTTGTGCTTGTATATAAAATCAAAAATATATTATGAGACATTTTTATGAGAAATAACGATTTTTCATAAAATATCATGATATATCTTCAGAGAGTTGGGATTTATAGCTCACAATTGTGAGTTTTGGATTTTGGCCAACGGAAACGGAAACGTGTAAACAAGTTGAAGCGCTTGCAAGCAGGTGTATCGATTCGTCACACACTATCGGACATATGTCATACAGCATTCTCTTTCGCGTGCGGAATTCACAAATGTGAATTTCACGTTATAATTCAGTCAACGTTTCAATTAACTCATTCATATGTAGTAAGTTTTCATATTTCTATATTCATCATTATTACATTGTAAGCGTTGGTTACAAAATTAATTAAAGTTTTTTGATCTGTCGTATCATGCGATCCATTTAATGGATACCAGGTGCAGTGAAGAGTACAGGCTAATTATATTGATGCAGAAAACTGAATTTTTACCCAATTTATACGCGTCGCCGACGATAATTGAATTCAAACTACGAGTTTTGACGGTGAGCTCGCGACTTTTTACTATATAATCGCAACAGCGGTACCAACGGTGACGGCAGATAGATTAAGCCGCAACAAGATAAAATTAAATAATAATTTGCAACCAGACGAACTCGTGAATATGTTACGTACACGTGCTTGGCGTGCCGTTGCATCGCGTATGATATACTCGCGACTATATATCCCCGATTGCTGTATCGCGAAAGTACATCCCCTTTTTTACTTTTATTCCCGTTTTGTTGATTTTATTTGCGAGTACGCATCGCGAATAAAATAACACGGGCGGAGTGCGTGCTCTTGCTCGCACACTAGAAAACGCCGGTCTGATCAATGGAAATAATTAGCCGGATAAAAACGGTAACTTGATGATCCAGTCGTTGTGTAAACTGCTCGGGCTTACGAAAACTCGTCAACAAATTTATTCCGAGATAAATTTTGTAAATTGCACGGCGCGTTCACGCGATTGCAACTGCGTGTTTACAATTTGCTGACGGCACGAGCGAATGTACAAAGTAGATAATGACCGGAAATAAATAGGGATGAAAATCAAGTTACACATATCACGTTGGTGTGTTTCTTCATTTTGTGTATCCACTTATCTTACGAGCGTGCATTCTCGATTTAATTGCTTTGTTTGTAAAATAATTATAAAATCTCTTGTTACATATTACATTGAATTTTTCAACACACATTTATTATTATCGGGTGATATGGTAAATTTTCATTATTACAGTTTGTGCGCGTGCTTAATGATTTTATTAAATACATTTATTAAACCTGTAATTTAATATTTATCAATATTCTCTTTGTAGAGACTATCAGTCGCGTTTACCTCTTTACTCTTGCGCCGCAAAGCAGCCTCTTCTCGTAAAATACAATTTCCGATATCATGGAAGGAAAGCCGTTTTCGCAAAGGCAAGCAAAGTCGTGCTCTTCTCGAAAGCTCTTTACCGTCTTGATAGCTGATACTATTAAGAGGATTACACACACACACACACACACACACACACACACACACACACACACACACACACACAAACACAAACAAACACACACACACACACACACACACACACACATGCACGCACACACATATACGTTTATACCTAACACGAGATATCGGGTACTCGTTTTAAAACGCTATTTTCAATTATCTAAAATATTATTTTCTAATTTTATAATAACGATAAATAGTGTGCAAATAATTTACGTGCGTCGGAAAACGGATTGCTCCGATTCGTTGTCACTGGCAATTGATGTAAATGCGAATACGATCAAATGTAACGTGAAGATGAAGCCACTAACAGAAGACCTTAAAAAATTATATGAAAATTGGAGATTTAGGATAAACGTTCGTGAAACTGTTTATCATATGCGGAGCAATAATATTTTCTCGTTTGTAACAAAATTATCATAAGATATTATGATGGGATATTATCATAGAAGAGAATTGCAAGAAATTTATTAATCCGCAGTGATTTTAATCTACAGGCTTAATACATGATTCAAAGTCCACGTATCCCAAGTTTATTAATTCGTGTACATGGAGAACTTGGATAGACAAATGATGCTGTTAAAACTTCGGACAGCTATCGGTGGTTGAGGGAAACCAGATCTTAATATCTCGCATGTATTTAATGATGTGCGGTTGCGGACTGTCACGATGCGACATCCGGAACTCCCAGCACGAGGGAGAGTTGTAATAATACACCGACTCACTCCCTGCGATATCTCTACCAAAATTCAACTACTTGTCAAATATATATGTGAATATTATCTCTAGACTAAATATCCTATGATAATATCCCATCATAATATCTTATGATAATTTTGTTACAAACGAGAAAATATTATTGCTCCGCATATGATAAACAGTTTCAACGAACGTTTATCCTAAATCTCCGATTTTCATATGATTTTTTAAGGTCTTCTGTTAGTGGCTTCATCTTCACGTTACATTTGATCGCATTTACATCAATTGCCAGTGACAACGAATCGGAGCAAACCGATGTTTTCCGACGCACGGAAATTATTTTCTTTCGCACCGGCCGCTGCTTACTCACTAGAAAAGCAACCATGAGCTCCATGAATAAAACGCTAGTTATCGAGATCGTAAATCGCGAGGAGCATGTCGCGGCCATTTGCGCCCACAGCACCAAGTGGAAACAGCGTGCGCGCGCCCGAGATCAGCTGTGGGATTCGTGCATCGCCCGGCGCTTGATTTATTCAGAAAATTTTCATCACGATACGACTCCCTTCCCCTCTCCGCTACCGACTTTGCGCGGTAAGTCGAATAATTGCCGCCCCCGAGAGGGTAAATGAATCTAATTGCATCTAAAATTTAAATGGGCGTCTGGCATTTGCATTTAATACCGACGTCTAACTAGCTGTACAAAGCTCGATAAAGCAAGACAACGAAATCTGCCATCCATCCTCAACGTCGTCAAGATTCGTTCTAAACAGCTTCTCTTCTGTAAAAGCATACGGTTGATTACACCGATAATATACCGATAATTACCGATTACACAACACGGATATCATCAGAATGTCATAAAACCATTATGTCATAAGATCATTATCGTAATGTGTATCATGATTTTTTGGGGGGAATTATCATTTTGGTAATTTTAAATATTTTTGCTCTAAAGAAAGAAGATATCTATTTATGTCTAGAGCAATTAAAACATGCCTGCTGATTTGTATAAAACAGATTTTGTAGTTGATTCCAAAATACACGAATATGGAATATGAGAATTCTTGTTTCATGAGCTTTTAAAGAACATTTATCATAATGAGAAATTTTGTCCGAGTACGGAAGTTTAATGCGGTCGAACTTTGAGCTCTCGCACAGTTCTAAACAGTGTTTCTACGTAGGTCGATGTTTAGTAAGTGGCAGCGTGGTTACACTGGAAACTTGCTGCTTGATTGCTCGCACGCAGGTACGCTTTCGAACATGACGCGAAAGGAATTACTTCATCAACGATGTAACATCAAACTTTGGCCTGTCCTAGCACAGTCCGACAGTCTACCCGACAGTCTACTGAAAGCTGTCACTACATATCCCAATATGAACGAGTACTTTGATTGCTTCGATGATACGTCAAAGCGTCGAACGAAGTTGCTGTGATTGTATGACGAAGAGGGAGGATATTAAAACAAAACAGTGAAAAAGTTGAATGTTTTTTTTTTTTCATTTTTGTTAATGCTAAGGAAAATCTTTGCTAATATGTATTACTTTGTTACGACAAAAATATTTATTTTTAAAATTAAAGAAAATTTTATTACCGTATCAGCGTGTTGACATTAAATAAATGAGTTACAATTTATATTTCAATCCATTTTATAGAACATAAACTTTTGTATTTATTTCTTGATATTTCCTTTGTGAAAATAATATTATTAGCAGCTCAACGAATAATATAACACAATTTGAATTTGACGTACATATAACATGTAATGTATTTTCACATTGATCAAAATTTAATCGATATATTACATAAAGTTTCCGAGAGAGGAGTAGGAAGCATTGATAGGTTCGTTCGTTATCTCGGTCGATTGGCATATCTATGCCAATAAAGAATGAAAGATTAAAGTTTGTTAAGTCTAACTTTCTTGCGGAATGTACTCCTCGCT
The DNA here is from genome assembly GCF_055798465.1 of Pogonomyrmex barbatus. Classification (NCBI taxonomy): domain Eukaryota; kingdom Metazoa; phylum Arthropoda; class Insecta; order Hymenoptera; family Formicidae; genus Pogonomyrmex; species Pogonomyrmex barbatus. The sequence goes on from NW_028297098.1 coordinate 3,948,353, forward strand.
GGAGGAGACTTCTCCACGTCGTTGCTCGTCATGGTGTGAGTTGTGACTTTACGCGCGCAGATAGTATCCCTTGCAGGAAGTTCCTCATCCTTGCCTGACGGCGGAAAAGGCTCGCAACTGATAAGGCCGCGGGAGTTACGCAATATTGTGATAAAGGCGAACGTCGTCCCTCCTGTGTGGGGTGATAAACGCGACGCGGAGGCTTGTGGACGCGCGCGGCAGACGGCGGAGAGAAGGACGCTTGGCATCCCGTCGCGCGATGCGAGGAACGCTCGACGGGACGAGGCACCGGGAGAGAGGAATGCCGGTTAACGAGAATAAAGGGCGTAGCGTAATGGACAGTGCGCGCTGAAATTCATGCCCGGCCATAAGAAAAATTGGACCCGCCGACGCCGCCACCGCGACGCTTTTCCCACCGGAGAATTAATTCGTCGGAACTTATAACACGGGTCTACCCGCGTGTGGCGCTATACACGGTGGCCAATAAAGCGCGGATGTCGTTAGCAGGGAAAAAGAAATTTCAAGTCCGTCGACTTTCATTAATGAAGTTTTAAGACAAAGAACGTCATTGATCGAAACTTTGAAATTTTGAACGTAAAATTATCAAAGCCCTTTTTCTGCTAGATTTCTCTTAAAGGTCAAACTGTTGAAAATTAAGTTTTTCCTTTCTTTAAACTTTTATTAATTATATTACACGTATATTAAAAAATACATATATTTGATATCAATCAATCTTTTAAAGATTGATCATATTGCATATCCGATGAAATATTGTAATATTTTCAGTCGTAGAGTATTTTATGAATTTTATGAATTGGAGGCATCGTAATTTTTTTTTTTTATATTCTTGTATATTTTGAGGAATAAAATAATATTACGTTTTGTGTGTTACCATCTGTAAAACGATAGTATGAGAGTTTTGACAGATGTACCTTGCCGTGTTTATCCACGTTACCGCAGAATCCCATCGTAACGGATAAAAATCGCGCAAGTGATTTCGAAGAAGATGCGATCTCAGCACGGATTATTTTTCTTTCCGCTTCAATCCGTTGATGCACTCGGCTAAGAACGTCTTTTCTCTTCCCGTACAAAACCACACACGTGAAACTTTTCAGATGCATTCGCAACGAAGGGGTTATACGTATAAAATTCCCTGGAATTTCCGTCCATTTTTCTCACCGTCAAAATGAAACAGGTCGAGAACTGACGTCGTGAGCTAGCTAATAATTATTACGGTCGTTGGTCGGGCTCTCATTTTTAGAATCGTATTTTTCGAAAATGGCCGGACATATTACGCATGCGAGATTCGTGAAATAAAAATCTAGCAGGCCGAATTAATTGCCCGCGATTCTACGATGGAACCAGCTGGCAGTTGCATACGTTAAATAGGTCGTTTCCAGGGACCTGAGCGCGCTACCCTCCACCGGCTGCATGGCTGCAGGATCCGGATCTGCGAATCCGAAAAACCACCAAGAGAGAGACCGGGCTTCCGTTGAATCTCTCATTCTTCTCCACGGTCCTTTCGGTATCCGTCCTCGTTGTACTCGTTTCGCTTCTCTTTTTTCCAGTGAGCGTTGACGCAGCGCCAAATTGAATTCGGCCTCGCGCGACGGTTCGTGAATAATTCTGCGAGAGCACCCGTGTGTCGACTCTGTCAACAATAATCGGCCAGTTGTCGGCGCATCCCTCTTCCCATCTTGCCTCTTTTCAGTTGCTGGTGCGCTGCTGCCGCAACTGCAACCGCACCGATGAGGACGCGATGAAAAAAATACACACGGACGGAAAGGGAGAGAGAAAGGGAGCAGTGCCGTCAGCCGTAGAATCGAGCTTTTTCTCTCTTATATTTTATCTGGTGCGCGCATATCGATTTATTCATCGCGGAAATCGAGCGTAACGAGGCGCAAAATGCCTCCAAACATTCGACCCTGTATCTGTCCGCGTCCAATTTTGTATTCCACCCTTTCCGCGTTCTTGCGGTCACTTCTCTCTGCCTGCTTTTTCCTTAAATAAGTTACCCCATCATGAACAGTTTCATCGCTCAATACAATATTCCACTTCTCCGCGAATTCGTTACTTGTCGCTGTTTACATACATCAGCTGAATTTCCCCAACTAATGGCATCGCTATTATTACAGAAGTCGGTTGAACGTGACGAAGATGAATTTATTGTAAAATTATACTTAACCGTTCTACTTTGCAAAGAAAATTAACTTATCAAAGTATATTTTCAATTTCAACAAGATCACTCTCTTTGAGTAAAAATACGAAAATTTGTCATATCATTTCGTCAATAATCAACAAGTGATCAGTAAAGATAAATAAAAAAATTATAAATTAACTGCTACTAATTAACAAAACTCTTCTCACATTTTAACATGTTGTAATAAAAAATATTACAAAGATATCGAAATAATATTTAGAAATAATTTGGGAACAAAAACATTAATTTTGATAAATTTTGAAGTATTAATGATATCTATGTTAAAGTATAATTCAATATTTGTGATAAGTAAAATCGGAAAAATATATTTCAATATTTTACATAATAAAAAACGTCATCATGACTGAATATATGATAATTTAAAACATATTTTACGCGGCATATACTAACAGATTTTTTTTATACGTTTTATTTCTGTTTCCGAAAATATTGGCATGCATATTTCTTTTTCCACGAATTTTATTTTATACTTCTTTCTGACAAGGTTTATGTTCTAACTGTCATATTGCTGTTTAAACATATTCGCATTAAAAGATTACATCACCGCGATAAAATCTCTCTGTTATTTTCTGAAATGGCTTTATATTATTATCACAAATGGAATATCGGTCTCGAACCATAATTTCCTGGCAACGCGACAGTTTATTTTTCCTCCCAATGTCCCTATAAATAAAAAGAAAATATAATAACAAAACGTGAAACTCTGTTAACGGCTCGTCTCCTTTCACGATGCAATCAGTAAAAAATAATTACAGATAAAAAATCAATTGTTACGCGTTCGAGATTCCATTCGTCCGACTCTGTTTTAATTATCAAATGCTCGCCTTTAGGCCGATATTAATGGCGTCTATTTGAACATAAATTCTCTCTCTCTCTCTCTCTCTCTCTCTCTCTCTCTCTCTCTCTCTCTCTCTGCGCGTGCCATTGCTTTAATCGTACGTTCTCAGACAGTAACAGTCATTTGTTTAAAGTAACTAATGCGTAGCATTTCTTTCTTTCTTCTTTTCTTCTTCTTCGATGTGTTTTAACGAAATAAAGAAATTATAAGAAAGAAAAGAAGCATCGCATTTATTATATTGATTTTTCTAATAATATATGCGAAATATATTTTTCATTTATTATTATTTTTATAAGAATATTCTTAACTTCTATCTTATGACAACAAGATAGTAAAACATCATAAAACTATTTTGTTATATATAAAAGTATCTTAAATAGAAAGAGAGAACTTATTAAAACAAGAGAGAATTATTAAAAAAGAAAAAAACCTATGAGTCCTCAATTTCATCAATTTTGAATGACTTATTATTTATTGTATAGTGATAGTTTATTTATTGTATAGTGATAGTTTATACAATACAATCTAAATATCTAAAAGTTATCGTACCGATTCAAAATGCTATTTCTTCGAAATTATTACCATTG